>NW_015150992.1:364678-375051 GCF_000732505.1 Cyprinodon variegatus | reverse complement strand
ACTAAAATAAAAGTTGTCAAGGTCTGAAAAAGAGATTAGCTCAAAGCACTTTCTGATCAAACAAAGCTTAAATAGAAATAATTGTCCTAACGTAACAATCAATGGCGTAGCAACACAAATAGGCCCGTAAGCAACATTATCTGGGAGGGCCCCATATGACGTAAAACACTCTGGATTACACATAATTCCAAGCTGTAGTGTAAAAAATAAAATACGCAAATACATCATTCTTTTAAGATCTCAATTGCTGCTTGAAACATATTATATGACTGTATTTTTAACCAACTGTCTAATGAACTATACACAGTTATTAACATAGTAATTAAAAGTACAATGGTCTGCTTTGCTATTGGCATTGTGTCTAAATGGCTCACCATCTTGTTGAAATCTGCCATATTTTGGGGTATAAATAAGGTCTGGTCAATCATTGAAAAATCAGTTGGACTTTTAGAGGAATTTTTCACACCATTATGTCTGCAATCAGATGTCCTATTCCACAATTGCGAAGGGGGCCCTAAAATTGTCAGGGGCCCCTAAGCAACTGCAGTCTCTGCTTACTGATAGTTACGCCATTGGTAACAATACAAGCTCTATCTAAAATGACAGTTTCAAATTACAGGTTTATAGATTTAGAAATTATGTAGACACATAAACTGATTAGGAAGAATACTAATTTGAGATATGTTAAATTACATTTAGACTAGTCAAAATTCCTTTCAAGATATCTCAAATTATGATACCGGATTTGTCATTTAAAGCGTCACACATATGTAATTCATATGTAGGGGCGCTGAAAATAACAGTAAATGGAGCTGATTTAACTTTTCCTTCTGTGGATTAAACTGACAGTAAGGAATTTTTTATGAATGATCCTCCTTGAAGCCCATTAAAAAGATCATGACACATTTTGACTAGTCCGAATGTCAATTTAAGATATCTTTATTGAAAAAGCTGAATAATTCAGGATATCTTTAATTAATTTATAGATGTGTTAAAAAGAATTTTGTGTAGTTGAAATTACAATTCAAGATATCTTTAAATTTGTTTAGCCTAGTCATTAGTTGCTTTGAAGATATCTATAATTGAGTTTTCACTAGTCAAAACTGCATATCTCCTATCCTAAAATACATTTAAGATATCATGAATTATGGTGTCATTCAAGATATATTTAATTAGAATTATGACTAGTCAAAACTAAAATCGAGATATCTTGAAATTACTTTATGACTAGTCGTAAGTTAATCGTATATATCTGAAATGTGTATTTCAGATAGTCAGTAATTCATTCTAGATATCTTAAATTGACGTCTCCATATAAGTTAATGTTAAATCTGACATCATTTCGACTAGTCAGAATGTAATTAGAGATATCTTAAATCGCTAAAGCTTCTAGTCATAAAACAATTTGAGGTACCTTGAATGTAAAGGCGGTACAACCGAATTTATGTTAAAATGGCTTGCCATATAACTCAGGTCAGCGAGAAGAGTGCTCCAAACACGAATCTCAACTTCCCAAAGCATCAGCGTGGGTTAAACAGTTTCCTTCGGCGACTGACTCATTTAAATTTGCTTAATAAAATGATTCAGTGGAGCAGGATGCGCCATGCCTACTCAGTAGGAGGGCTGAGCAAGCCTGTGAAAACACAGCTGAGCTGCAGGATACTTGCAAACATGACGCGTTAAAACAAATATGGGCAATAATAAATATGAAATATGAGCAATTTGCATTTTTTCTAAGTTTATACAAGATGTTCAACTCAGCGAGTCAGTAACCTGTCTTGCAGCAAGGATGTTCAACTCTGTCGAGTTTCTGTGTTAACTGTAAGAAAAAATAAATATTTTCTGATGCAGTTATATATTTCAGCACCAATAACAGTGTGTACATATGTGAAAACGAGTAAATAACTATTAATATTTTTAACATATGTTAAATACTCTATGATACAAAATAGGGGATTTTTTTTGTAAAGAAGAAGAAGGCACCCTTTTATTGTAAGTTTATGTAATTTAGTGGCCCATTTGCTGATAAAGTTGCTGTTTCCGAGCTTTCTTGAACATACCATCGGACTACAGGAAGTTAAGTGTTTTGCTTTTTCGTCAGATGTAGCCATCTAAGCTAGCTATGATAGCCGACAGCCGCTTCCGCCATGAACACCTCACTAATGTTTAGTTTTAATCTTGGTACGAAAACGACTTCTTGAAGAAAACAGAAGCTGAAACAGTTGTCAAGGTAAACGTCAAGAGTTTAACCAATCCCAACGGGGTTCTTTATGCTAAGCTAAGTGTTGCTGCAAACTTTATTGACATTAGCTTATTGGATGCAGTTTGTTTATCTGTCAGATTGTTGTTTTTTCTAATCATTCAACGTAATTGGACATGGTAAACTTTGTGTGTCCACTGACCAGGGGGATAAATGAGCTGAGTTTATGTCAAATGCAGCTTAAAGTTCAGTCGTTAGGCTACAGCCTCAATTTATTGTGTGCTATGTCTGTTAATTTTCAATGACTATAGTGCATAGTTTCTTTTAATAATATACTCTATCTTAAAAGATTGTAAAACAAAAAAAATGCTTTAATCAGGAGAGGTGCTACTAGCTGAGAACTAATGTCTGAGATTAACCTGCTTTATTTTATTGAGTTAATCTTTTTTTTTTTATTATTTATTTTTTTACATCCTATCTTAAAGGTATATCCCCTTTGTATTGTGTGTTTTTTTAAATAAATTAATTCATTTATCAGTGTCTAGCTTTTGAAAATAGATGGTTCCCACTCTGCCTGTTACTAAACTGGAGTTAATTTCAGTATTTTCAGGTCAAAATAGGCTGCTAATAGAGGAAAAATAAGTTATACCGGTATTATTTTATTGATCCATTCATCCTTTAATCCAGCCAAATCTTTCATATATTTAAGTCACTCATCCAACCAGTAAAATGTGTCTAAACCATTAAAAGCAGTTCCTTAATCGTTGACATAATAATCAAAGTTGGATCCACTTATGATCTTAGTGCAGAACAGATATAATTTAGCACTGGTTTCAATGTGCTGAGTAATTAATAGTAGCTGGAAGGCTAGAGATGTACTCTACTGATAGCTTAAGGGGTTTATTTTAACATTGCTGCAAGGCAAAAATACCTGGATGAGTATTCTGATGCAATGAAATAATATTCAATAGTTGTTTACATTTTAAACAGTTTTTACCTGCTATGTTATTCAGGGGGTGAATAAAAAATCCCTGCAGTGGTAAATATGCTGAATTTAAATGAGGTAGTGAAAGTGCCCTTGGTCTTATGTAAAATTGAGTGCTTCCTACAAATGAGAAACGGAAAACTTTCCTATACATTTAGGAAAATCTAAAAGATTTTTCCCCGCTCCTTGAATATTGCAAATGGTTGTTAACAATTTGGACCCCAAATGTTCTGTTTTCTCTTTACAGCTGAGCCGAGTAGCATGCTGGACGTGGGGAAGTGGCCAGTGTTTGCACTCCTTCCACCTGAGGAACTACGGCTTATCCGGCAGGCTTGTGTCTTTGGCAGTGCTGCAAATGAAGCTCTCTATGTCACTGTTAATGATGAGGTAACACTTAGGCTTTAAGCAAACCTTAATCCTGTTGTTTGGACTAAGGTGTTCTGGCTTGACTTGATAGACCTAATCTACTTTCAGGATATTGATTTTATCGTTCCTGTTTTGTCTTTAAGTAAGGGAAAAACAAGGTTTTAGGCTCTTGTCTGAAGTTGAGACAAGGGGCAGTAGTCGGCAGAGAGATAAGCAGATAGAATGAGACTATCCTTAGCCATATCAGCCTAATACCCAAGCATGCTCTATATTTAACCAGGGGAAATGCGCCATGCATTTCTCTTCTGTGCATCCATGTGTTCATTCCTCACTGTGATAGACAAGCAATTTGGCAGGAAAACAATTTGTATTTTGATATATAAATTAAAAAAATAGAGTTTATGGTACATAACTGCTTGCATGTTTACTTTATTATTATTATTATTATTATTATTATTATTATTATTATTATTATTATTATTATAATTATTATTATTATTATTATAGCTTTAACCCTTTATAGGGCAAGTTACCATTTCTGATCACTACCATACTCCTTACAAATGGAGTCCCCCCCTCGCTCAGTAAAGTCTAGAACAACAAGATCTATATCCAGCCATTCAGCAAAGATACTGCTATATGGCTCTACATCTTATTTTGGCATTTGACCAATTAGATGAGCCCTTGATATTACCCACTGCACATTAAGTTGAAAAAAAGTAAACAAGTCAAGAAAAAAAGGTAAAAAGTTAATTTAAAAGGTAAAGAAAAAAAGGTAAAAAGCTAATTGAAAAGTTAAAATGTACAGTTAAAAAGTTAATAAGCCTAGTTAACAATTATTTTTAGATTTATAAACTAAAAAAATATAAGTGCCATTATCAGCATCAATGCATCTAAGGTTATGTTGTACCAAAAAAGATGTTTCTTTCACTCTCAGAGTGTTTTTCTTATAGTAGCACTTATTTTGTGTTATTTTTCTTAATATATTTGGGCAAGTTGACGTTTCTTGTTATTACATTGACATAGATTTTTGCCATCAAAATTTTACAAAGGTCATAAGGTCTTATCCTGGATTCCAATAACACTATTTGTTGACAGGTGGATTGTCAAAGGACTTCAAGGCAAGGCAGCTTTATTTGTATAGCACATTTCAGTAACAGGGCAATTCAAAGTGCTTTACTTAAAATCAGTTAAAAAAATAAATACAACACAGAAGAAACAGTTAAAAATAAAAACAGAATAAAACACAAGAATAAAAATTACAGTGCAGTATAAGAGATAAAACAGTAAAGAAATGAACACCATTTAGAGAAAGGCAACATCCAAAAGAAAGGTGTTCTGCATTGATTTAAAAGAACTGAGAGAAGCAGCGGACCGGCAGTTTTCTGGGAGTTTATTCCAGATGTGAGGACCATAGTAACTGAAAGCTGCTTCCCCTGTTTAGTTCTGACCCTAGGAACAGAAAGTAGACCTGTCCCAGATGGGGACTGGGGGGTCTGGGGGGGTCATAGTGTACTAGCAGGTCAGAAATGTATTTTGGCCCTAAACTGTTTAGTGATTTATAAACTAGCACTTCATTGAGTGCCCCATAAAGGGTTAATTCAGTTTTTTTTATTTTTTCATTCAGTTTATGTAACCTTAAGTGCCTTGAAAGGCACTATAATTCAAATGTATTATTATTTATACAGTGCCATTCCCCAGCAAATCTGCCTCAAGGCTCTTTATAAGCCAAGCAGATCCAGATTTGTTTACAAAAATAGAAGGTTTATTCAGGCCAGTCGAAGATAAATTATTATGTATTCCAAAAAATCCAACTCGACCCAAGTTACCAAAAAATACAGTTAAGCTAAGTTTTTATGATGGTTAGTTAAAAGTTTTCTAACGGACTCCAGTGATGACAGCAATCTCTACTTCCTTCATAATGGCAATAAAAAAGATAACATCAGATAAACATCCTTAATGTTAAAAAAAAAATTCAAATGTATGTAAACTCTATTGTCTGTTTCTATTTATGTCATTAGCAGCATGTAATTCTACTTATACTAATACATTTAAATTAAATAGATGATGGATGATTTTATTTGACTAATGAAACCTCCATAAAATGAAAAGTAAAAACAAAAATGAGCACATTTCCATCTCCATTAATATTACAGCAGGAGAAGACAAGGCTTTGTAAACCTGTGGTTTAAATGTATCATTTAATAGCATCAGCAGCAGTTGAGCTGTGATGTTTGCTGTTTGCAGGTCTTTGCCTTGGGCACCAACTGTAGTGGCTGCTTAGGCCTCGGAGACCTTCAAAGCACTATTGAGCCGCGCAGGATTGATGTCTTGTGCGGAAAGAAGATTGTATCCCTGAGCTACGGTACAGGACCACATGTGGTTATCGCCACTGCAGGTAATCAGTTCACAATAGTTCAGAAAATCTTTATTTGACCTCAAGGCCAAGTTGTTATGGGAGGAAGAGAAATGGAAGCACGAGCTAACAGGAAAACATGTGTTTTTATTGCAGTGCCTTGCAAAAGCATTCATGATCTTTTTTAGGTTTTGTCTTTTTGCCACCAAAAAATCTGTTTTATTTTAATATGGGTTTTGGGTAAAAGATGAACACGCTAGTGTTTATAAATGAAATTGCAATCACACATTCAAGTCTTGTCATGTCCATAGTGCTGTCACCAACATGTTTCACCTTTGGGATGATGCGTGTAGGGTGATATGCTGTGGTAGTTCTTCCTCCAAACATAGCTATTTCTATTGTTGCTCTAAAGTTGCTCTATGATTTGTTTTAAGGTTGACTTTCTTTCCAGTCTCCCATTAAGGTCAGGTTTTCTGTTCTCCCAGCTGCTATTGAGCTCTGGAGTTACTAAGGGTGTCTTGTCCTGATTCTATTTATGGGTATTAGTGTAAAACAGGGTTTATTACAGATGTTTGTCACAGATTAAATATTATTTTTTAAATAGAAAAAGACCAAATATGAAAACCACTTGTCTTTTTTCCAATTTCAATCTCCAACATACATCAAAGTTGGTGTTTTTAATGTGAAAAAGTGTAGTTGGGTTCATCTGTATGAATCGTTTTGTATGGTATTGTTTGTTCCACCGTTTCCACCTGAACGTTTTTAAGACATATGAAGATGCTGTGAATGAACAAGCCAAATAATTTACATCATATTTGTTAGTTTTGTGTTGAAATTCTAGGCTGCATGTTTTTATTTGGTTTCCTTTATGTCACCCTTTCAAGACATTTTTAAAAGTCCTGCAGACTGTTGCCTATTCCCCTAAAAGCTGGTTCAATCCAACTGGACTTTTTCGTATCATTCGTTAAGAAAATATTAACCACTCTGACAACATGAATGAAAGTTTCCCTGTTGCCCTGTAGATGGGGAGGTGTTTGCCTGGGGCCACAATGGCTACAGCCAACTTGGAAATGGGACCACAAACCATGGTCTGATCCCCGCCCTGGTCTCCACCAACCTCATCAACAAGAGGGTGACGGAAGTGGCCTGTGGCTCCCACCACACCATAGCTCTGACCAGTGACGGAGAGGTACACCATCTTTTCTCCTCATTGCCTGTGGTCAGTCTGTATTTCCCTGGACTGTGAACTTTGTATCTTTGTGCAGGTGTATGCCTGGGGCTACAACAACTCGGGCCAAGTAGGTTCTGGGTCGACTGCCAATCAGCCAACGCCACGTCGGGTTAGCAGCTGTCTACAGGGCAAAGTGGTTGTCAACATAGCCTGTGGCCAGCTCTGCTCCATGGCTGTTCTGGACAATGGAGAGGTGTCATAACATGTTGCTTTGAAAAAGAACTCATACTTTCTGCACCATTGTGTTCTGTAAAGTGCCTTCCAAAAGTAGACTTTAACCTGTTTTACTTGGATTTAATATAATAGACCAGTTTAAATGTAAAGTGTTAAAGTGCATTGTATTAACCCTAATATAGGCAATACTTTGTAGAACTACTTGTTTTGGGTTTTTTTTACAAGTACAAAGCTCTACCAGCTCTGACATTTTGGCCTATTGTTGTTTGCAAAGGCCTCAAACTCAGTCAGATTGGATGAAGAGGTTCTTTGAACTTCAATTTTCACCTCTAGCGAAGTGAATTTACAGTGCAGTCTCATGGAATGCATTTAATTGCGTGGTTAAAATGTGATCAAATGTGAAAAGGTTTAACAAATGTAAAAATAAAGATCCAAAACAGCTAACCTTTTTAAAAAATATAATATTTTAGAGTTTAGTTTTAGGATTGTTTCATAAGCATAAAATAAAAAGCAACCTTATTCTTGCCTTTTGTAGATTTACGGTTGGGGCTATAACTGCAATGGGCAGCTGGGTTTGGGAAACAATGGAAACCAGCAGACCCCGTGCAGGATTGCTGCTCTGCAAGGTGTCAATATTGTGCAGGTAAGAATCCAGAGTAGCCGATACTTTTATAAATCTCCACTTCCTATTTTTCATTCATGCAGTTCCCTTTTCCAAATTCAGGTGGCATGTGGATATGCACACACGCTGGCCCTTACAGATGAAGGATTTGTTTATGCATGGGGAGCCAACTCCTACGGACAGCTGGGAACGGGCAATAAAAGTAACCAGGCCCTCCCCATCCTAATAAACACAGACAAGGAGAGGTTAGTAAACAGCTTGCATTGTGTTGTTAAGTAATCGCCGCATTTAAGCAGAGCCCTAAAAAAATTTTCCCAATAAAATTTTCCTTATAATGCCTTTTAAAGGTTACTAAGCTTGTAGCATTTTTGTCAAATTTCACCCGCAAAAATCTGTCTGACTGGATTTTTGTGTAGGAGGCCAAACACTGGAGTCTGTGATTTGATCCATGCTTTTAGAATCCATGTAAATTAAGTCTGATGGCATCTATTTGTAATCAGACACCTTTAACCGGATGTATTTGAATAAAATCTAGTTTAGCAAATATCTGCTAAAAGTCACTAGTGTGTAATTTAATCTACATCTGTTCTTACAGGCCTTCAGAGTTTGTTAAAGAAAACTAGTAAAGTGGAGAAGTTTAAGGCAGGGTCGAGTTATAAAATGATATCCTTAACTTCCCTAGAAGCGTAGCAAAATATATTGCTTTCTGTGGAGGAATCCAAAAATGCACATGACCATAAATACAGTTTTATATAATGATAGCAGCTTTATGCTGTTTTTCTGGTGGGATTCGGTAGGTTAATAAGATCAATACTGCAGTTAGAAGCATGAGAGTTAGAAAGGGGTGTGCAGTTTCACCTTCCAACAGAAGAAGAATCCCAAACATATGACAAGAGCATCAATGGAAGGGTTTAGACATAGTTTACATCTAAATTGAGAATTTGAGATGAAGCTTCTGAGGCTTTGAAATTATATGCAAAGATATTGGAGACATAGATTTAATTGCAGCCAAAGACCGGTGCATAGGCGGATCGACTGGGGTGGCATAGGGTGCCACCCTAAATGACAGCCTTGCCACCCCTGCTGCCACTCCAGTTGGCAGTAGGGGTAGCAAGGCTTATAAATCATGGATAATTTGAGAATTACGACCCCTAATTTCCAATGTCGGACTGCAGTGAATGCAGCACGAGATGACGCGAGAGCGACTGAGACTGATTAGTTTTGAAAACCGAGTGGGGCAAAGCGAGGGAGCCAGGGGTGATGGGGAGAGGAGACATGGGATGAAACAGGTAAAAACTGATTAACTATCTATCGAGAAATGAAATCATAATGAAAGCACAATGTTGCTAGCATAGCTGAAATGCTGATTTTGCGATGATAAAAATCAGGTAGCAGAACGTTATTTCTCTATCTATGATGTTAGTTAGGCCTGACGTCTCAGGCTCATAAAGATATATTTGACAGAAATATATGACAGAAAAGAGACAATCAAGTTTTTGTTGTACTCAAATCAAAACGCAAAAAGGCATTGGATCTAAATAAATTTGTAGGGTTGTCAAAAGTATCGATATTGAAAAGTTGCATCCGGATACAATACTCATTTTCAAAAATATCGATACAGTGCTACCACCAGTGGCACCTAAACAGTCATTCATTTTATGCGCAGATTAGAGGAAAATGCACTTTTGGAACACTGTGTGATTGAATAATTCTGTGCACTTTTCGGTTTCAGACTTTTTTCTGTAACAGGTGCAGCTGCTGAGAATTCATTTTGTTTTTTAACTGGTTTGGCTATTGTCATTGCTATGTGTGCAAAGCATAGCCAAGGAAGGAACACTTAATTTTAATTTAGTTTTTTATCAAGCTTGCTTAATATTGTGCACAGCATACAACCTCAAAATATTGTTTCTGTTGAATTTTGGAGTCTTTGTTTTTATCCTTGTGGTATTGAAAATGACATTGAGTATCAAATATTTTACTTAGTATCTGTATCGAGTTGAAAAGTTTAGTATCGTGACAACCCTATAAATTTGTGAAGCGTTTTGCTGAGCAACTTGGAAATCACCGCATTCAGCTGTTATAGTCATGTCAACTTTATGTTTTGCTCTCTGGTGAGCCTTTACAGAGCTGTTACATTTTGTTTTGGCACCTGAGAAAATCTGATATTTCCTTTAATAAAACCAAAAGTGTTAAAAGTAAAGTTAAAAATGTGATACTGGTGTAATATGAAGCAGTGTTGTTGTTTCTTTTTTTGTATATGTAGTATGAAACTATCCAGAAATGACCTGTATGAACCTACTCACAAAATGTTTTGTACTTTTTCAGACTGGAAGCAAAATTTATTTTTAGGTTGCGTCTTTCAGATTTGTGGAGATTTTGATGTAACATACAGTACCTGCCTTTTTGTTGATTTGTTGATATAGCAGCTCTATCTACAGC
>NW_015150992.1:347895-363488 GCF_000732505.1 Cyprinodon variegatus | reverse complement strand
TGCCACCCCTCAAAAATTCCTGCCCCCCTCTCGCCACCCCATAAATATTTTTCTAGATCCGCCCCTGGTGCAAATTCACTCCTATGTTTACTTCTTTTTCACTGTTATCCCCCACTTTGTCATGGTCTATCACATCAAATCCTAAGAAAATACTCTGTGTTCACTGCCTATAATGTGATAAATTAAGAAACAAGCTGAAGGTTTATTAAATACATGTGCACGGTTTAGTGGTTAAGTTTTCAAGAATGGGGATGTGTTGAGGAGGATCTGTTCTCCTCCTGTTACAAGCTTCAAGGTTTGACTTCAGATTTTCTCCCCAGGATGGTGGAGGTGGCTGCATGTCACACCAGCCACACGTCAGCCGCCAAGACGCAGAGCGGGCAGGTTCTGATGTGGGGTCAGTGTCGGGGTCAGGCCGTGTCCAGCCCTCACCTTACCCACTTTAGCAGCGCCGATGACGTGTTCGCCTGCTTTGCCACACCGGCTGTCACGTGGCACCTTCTTTCAGTGGGTAAGATTGCAAAAGAAATAGAAAGATACAAAAAAGAAAAAATAACAGGCTCCCAGATGTCTACAATTTTAAATTATTTAGGGATTTAGTTGAATATTTAACATTTTTCTCATTGCGATATTTCCCCTCTCGACCTTTTAGAAGAAGGGTCTCAGGAGACCAGTACTCCTTAATAATTCAGGGATTTTTGTTAAATACTTAAAATTGTTGCCATAGTCATCTTTAACCTTTGACCAGATAGAGATACTCGTTTAGGAGGCAGATGTTTTTGTGTCAAAAGTACAAATTCCTGGAAGTGGCTCGAGAAATAAACAGGAAATCCTGTTTCCTTTCTGTTTCAAACAGGAGTTGACATAAACGCCACTTTTTAGTTTCTACGGCCACACTTCCACTTTACTTTGTTTTTAAAGCAAGTGATACCCCCTTATTTTAAATCAGTTGGATTACTAACAAAGCCTCATATCTGCAGCAGTCACCCATTAAAATAATTTTTATTTTGTAGAAGAATAGTCTTATATTTAAAGTTTTAGATAATTGCAAACTTTAATTTGACCACAGTATTCACAACAAAACACATCTCAGGTTAATCAGTGTTTCATGTCAATCTATAAATCTTTTTACCTTTGCAAACTAACCCACTCCCATTGAGGAAGATAGTATTTGGTATATGAAATGTTCAAAGCTTTACTACATGTTGCTTTAAAAAAAGAAGCACATTTGAAGAGAGATCTTGTTTTGTATTTTTGTTTTCTTTTTTTGTTTTGCCAGATGGAGACGACTACCTGACAGTTGCTCAGTCTTTGAAGAAGGAGTTTGACAGTCCAGAGATTTCTGACCTCAAGTTCTTAGTTGATGGGAAGTGCATCTATGTTCACAAAGCTCTCCTGAAGATCAGGTAGGAAAACCAAACAGTTGTGTGATTAGTTGTTTTTTTTTTTAAACTGAAAAACTTTCCCAAACGTAAAAGCGTAACCCCACTCCCAGATAAAATGGAATAATCCCACCAAAGTAGGCAGTGAGGAAAGGACCCTGGGGGGAAAAGCTAGTAGTGGGGGTCAGGATGAGAGAAACAGGCAGCTAACTTAATTTGACTTATTGAAGCTTGAAGAGTGAGCAGAGGGGCGCTGGTAGTTACAAGATGGATAGATCTTTTGAGATGGAGGATAACCCCTCCCAAATGCAATAGAACCTTAACAGTTCGAGACGAATCGTTCAAGGACTCAGCGATCCCTGAAGTTGGTGTTGCCAAGGCAGTAGAAGAGAGGATGTCTCCATACATGGGAGTGTGTCTGACTGATTTCTTTTTTTTATGCCTGAATGAAGGATTGTGATGACTGTTTAAACTAATCTGGAACTTAAACTGCAATAGCCATTGTTAGACGCTAAGAAGGCAGCACTAATACCACTGAATAAAATAAATTAATAAATACATACATAAATGAAAACAAATTCAGAGTAAATTAAACCCTTTATATTTGACAGATGGGTTTTTTGAGACTTCTACATTATCAGCAATATTTCTGTTCTTGCAAAACTTTACTTAATCACGCAATCAGACACATGGAGTTAAAAGAAAGTGTAGGATAAAATTGCCGGAAAAGCCTAATGCATCAGAAATGAGACATTTGTTAGGATTTTCAATGACAGCTCTAGCTTGTGCTTTAGGCTTTACAGGGTTAAAATTGCTCCCCTTAGCCCCAGTTTAAGCAATTTTTCTTTAAATATAATATTTATATTTGGGTTGAGTTTGGATAACATAGCGCTGGATTGTCATGAGATCTGAGTGTCAGTCTTACAACAAATCCATCTTTAAAAAGGCCTTGATGGGGCATTACAAACATGGCTATGCTGGAGGACTCGCATGTCGACCACAATGGCCTCAGTTTTAGCTAAAATAGCGACAATTTTTCGCTTAAAAAAAGGAGCAAAGAGAAGCACTTTGTATTTGTAGATGGGAAACAATTCGCTGCTACAATCGGCTGAAAGTGTATTATGGAAGGCGGGTCCTAGCTGGAACATCAGCGAATCAGCTCGCAGTATTGTACTAAATGCCCCTCCTTTTCATGGACACACTGAATGGCAGCCATCCCAGATTGATTATGTAGAACTCACCTCACTTCTACACATATCAATCCTGCTACTGCCAGGTTAGAGCTCGGCTGGACTTTGTAGTTCTTTGCTGCTGAAAACACCTAAATTTCCCACTGTGGGACATTAAAGGATCATTATAATCTGTTATTCTATTCTTGCCTGGAAATGAAAGGGTTTTATGTCTGTTTGGAAAATCTGTTATTTTGTGATTTCAATTAGTCTGTTTTTTATCTTATTATCTTTTCTTGCTTTAATAAAATCCGCAAGATTTTCCTTTAGGTGAAAAATGCCCTGAAAACTAAAACAGTTTCTCTGGTCTTTGTGTCTCTAATATTATGCTTCTCCACTTTCTGCTCACATCTTTAGAGAAAATGATTTCCCTTTTGTTATCCATCAAGACATTCAATTCGGTCACTTAAGGGTTCAGATGTTTTCTGTTTGAATGCGTATCATGAAACATCTCACCATGGCACAGAAGGGTTGTTATATGGAGAGGAGGAAAAATGCTCTGGATGTCCCTGAGCTTTTAAGTAATGACATCTAATAATATCAGCAACAGTAAAAACAAAACAAAAGAACAAACCTAGAACACATTCTACAAAAACAAGCTTGGCATGAAGTCCTATATTTAAATGGAATATGCCGGACAGTGTGCCCTGTCCCTTACAGGGAGGCAGAGAGCAGCCTATTGTTTCCCATGTTTCTTTTTATAACCACACAGTGTGTGCATTCCAATCTCTTGCTCTTTTGCACTGTCAGGAGGAAGGAGCCGGACAGTCTGCACAGTCAACAAAGTGTACATGCTCACACAAATGATGCCTGCTCTTCAAAACCTCCACTTTGACCATATCTCATGCAAATAACACTTTAAAGATACTTTAGAGGGAAAAGAGTTTCTTGACTCCTCTGCTGTCGCCCTGGGAGATGATGACAGCAGCTGTGTTTCTGGCTAGTTGAGCATGGCAGTGAAGGGGGGGGTTGTATAAGAGACAAAAAAGTCTTCAAAGTAACACAACAAAGATTGAGTGAGCTGAAATATTTCGCTCTTCATGCACCCTTTGCCTTTTGAGTTTTATGTTTTTGTTCTTCCACAGATATTGCATGCTCTTCATCATTGATGTTAAAAAAATTAGATCATTTTTCTATAGATTTTTTTTTTTTAGACCTTTGTAAAGACAACTTTACAATCTATGTGGAATTGACGGCATAGTAACGATATTTTCTATAACTAAATTTGAGGGAGAGCTAGAAGAAGAGAGGGATGGAAAGGATGTGTTCACCTGCTGCACACGGAGCGAGCCGTTGCTGTGAATTGTAGGAATCATTTCCTGAAGGCTCTTTTATGACGGCAGAGACGTTGGACCGGGCTCTGCCGTCCCTGCAGTGCGTCACGGAGCAGATGTGACGGATTGTTTGTTTGGTAATGTCACATCCCTTCCTGGCACAGACGTCTCCAGGCTGCGTCTCATGATTCTTCCAGGTTTATGTGGAGCATTATTGACACCGGTGCTGCTCCCCGAGCAGACCACAGCTCAATATAGCCTTCATCTCAGACATGGAGATTTCTAACATCTTATAGCAAAACAAGGAAGGTTCTTTAGAAGATAAGCTGCTCATGTTCTCATTGTTCTCACAGCTGGAATATTGGTCCTCCAGTCTTCCTTAAGCATATGTAGTCCTATACAAGAGGAGTCTTAGTTCCATAATAATGTTGATGTTGTTTCATCAAATCAATGATCCGTAAAAAAATAAATGCTTGTTGAATAATTTAATCATTTATAAATTCATTAAATATCATTGATTATCTTGGACCAAAAAAAAAAAAAAAATATCAGCTTTAAAATAAATGTTTTACAAAGTGAGGTGATTAAAGGATTAAAATCAGTAAGCAACAACAGGAGAAATGATTAAAAGAAAAATCTAAGTAGCACAAAAGCAAGTTGCTTGCATCAGTTGCTTTAATGCATCAGTTAAAATTTCTAATTTACTGTGGGTTTTTTTTGTTTGTTTTTGGAAAGATGCATCTAGAAATTGGATAATTGACTGCAGTCAGCTGCACTTCTTTACCCTTTAAATCTCAGAAGACAGTTTCTGCAGTAGTGCAGCCTCCAGCAGATTTTGCGACTTTTCAGACATGCTGCTTAAGTTTATTTTTTAAATAAGGAATTCACTTAAAAAAATCACAGGTGCGATGGATGGGAGAGATTTCTGTGCAATTTTATGTAGGATTGAAGTTTTCTTCCCTTCAGATGTAAACACAACTGATGCAGGAGACATAAAAATGCAGAAAACAATGATTTTCTTGTTTTTGTTATCATAAAACAAGAAAATTCTGGGTCCTGACCCAACCGTGGCATTACTCACGGATATAAAAATGATGAATCACACAAGGATGAAGAGCTGTTGCTGGAAACATACAGTCCTAAGGCTGTTTGAAGTGTGAAGATAAGAGTTATGATGTTAAGAATGCATCAGGCTCTAAAATAATATTGTGTCTTTAGTGGTATAGTGCTAGATTATAGTTTCATCATAATGGAAAAGACAAAATTGTACATCCTGTTAATTTGTTTCCAACATATAGAGATGTGTTTGCCGTCTCTATTGCCTTGCACTGTTCTTTCTTGCCACTTCTTCCTGATGTGTTCCGTACCACAGCGGCAGAATCGCCTTTGTATGATTTCTTCTCCTCTGATAAAATTGCCACAACTTTTAGCAGACTTTTTTTTTTTTTTTTACCTTTGCACATATGAAAAAGCAATGTTTACAGCCTCACATCTAATTTATTTAAGTGCATGATAGCCCCCTCCCAACAGTGTTCATAATGCATTATGTCATTGTGTCACTGCAGAGAGGTGTTATTTGCTTGCTAGCGCTATTTTAGCAGCATGTTGAGTTTTAGAAATGGATGGACAAATCTATTTATTTTTATTTATATTTTTTGGTAGATAGTTAGACCCAGTAATAGCTCTAAGAATTTGCATTTCAGTTTGCATTTCCACTGAAGGATGTTTTGACAGTCCTCTATCTAATCATATTTGCTGCATTGGCTGAATCTAAGCGTATTATTTATCCTGGAACAGTACAGAAATGATCCAGCTGCTTCTGTTATGGTAAAACTAGGAAGTGATGACCCAGAGACACTGGAGCTTTGTAGATTCATCTCTGTAGGGTTCCTTATTTTATTTAGATTCTTTTTGTTATCATTCTGCCTCATTAAGTTCATCTCATCTCCTTGTGTCCTAACAGCACTCCTCCTCATGTACCGTCGTCTCTTTTAAAAAATGTTTTTGGACATCTAGCTGTCCTTAAGGCCTCTGAATGCCCCGCACCCCCGCCGTGATCCCTTTGTATTTAGTCTTGTGAAGTTAGAATTGGTTTGATCTTGAGCCCCACTGGAGTCTTGTGAATAAGCGGACTGAGCATTGACTCGTGAACAGCACTTGTGTTTATGTAATTTGCAAAAGATAAGAAAGCAAAAGTTCAGTTACTGGTCTGTTACTTTTAGTCTGCTCATAATAATAGTCTGCTCCTTTCCCCCCCTCTCTCTAGGTGTGAGCATTTCCGTGCTTTGTTGAATGAAACAGATGAAGATGTTATAGAAATTCACCAGTTCTCCTATTTAGTGTACAGAGCCTTCCTGGAGTATCTCTACACAGACAATATCAACCTGCCACCAGAGGATGCTGTTGGTAAGCATAAGCTTAACTTATATTCTTTATTTATTACAGGTGCTCCACATGTGCTTTATTAACGTTTGTTAAAATATAAACGTGTATAATCACATCTACTTTAAAAACACTGTTTTTAAGTGTTTTTATCTAAAGTTTAAATGTTTATGTTTCAAAAGAAGCTTTGGTGCATTTTATTCCAGCTAAAAGCAAAATTATAAATTAAATAATTTTAATTTAGCTCTAAAATAAATTTGTAAGACCTTACAAACTTGACAAAATCTCTTGACAGAATGTAATCTTTAGCTATTTGGTTTTTTAAAGCTGTCTTTTTTTTTTTTTTAAATAGACCAACTCGAGGTTGCACACATTTGAACTGGATACATAGTTTATATTATGAGGCGTGGATTTGTTTTTAGCCCCCTGAGTAAAAAGTACACATATTCATCTGTTTCAGGTCATGTTTAAAAGATATGCCCATCTGCAAACTGAGAGGTTTACCCATTCTACCTGATAAAGGCAGTTTAAGTTAACTTAGATTCAACAGGCAGCATCGGTGACCAGCTGTCTTTAGGCTTGTTATGTGATTAGATTTAGCTCTGAGCTTTGACTAGACCATTCCAACTAATGAGGATGCCTTGATCCAAGTCATCCTACTGTATTCTTTAGTGTGCATTTCTGGGGTGTTTTTTTTTTTTTTTTTTACTGGAGGTGAACCCTCACCCAGTCTGAAGCCTTTTATAGGCTCATGCTTGGCTCCACCCATCTTCCTATTTCCTGTGACCAGCCTCGCTGTTTCTGCTGAACAACAGCATCTCACTGCAGGAAGCTACTATCAACATCTTATTGGGGGGAATATAAAGGCATAGTTAAGGAATAATTTGAATACATTAACTCATTTAACTAATTGACAGATCTAATATAGATAATTTACCCACAGACGGATGTATTTAAACCTTTATTCTCATTAATAGGTCTGGTCCACTAATAGCTAAGGAGTAAAGATTAGAATATTACATCAGATGAATTGAAATAAAATAATTAGAATAAAACAAAAGAAAATAGACATTATTTATTGAATAAGTAACTTCTAAAGTGAATGCTAAATTGTATTTAGGTGTTTCTCAGTATATCTAAATAAAGGGGGCATGGTAACGTAAGGAGGGGGTGAAAAATAAATGAGTGCCACACTTTCCAGATTTCTCTTCGGCGAAAAAAAAAAGTGTGAATCTGCTTGTTTGTTTTTTTCCAACCTCATGTACATGGTGTTTGGCTGTTTTATCTGTGGTTTAGGTTATCTTTTAATGCTATAAATTTGAAAAAAAAATTTTTACCTTCTGTCTCAGGTTTACTTGACCTGGCCACCTTTTACAGAGAGACAAGGCTCAAACGATTGTGTCAGGAAACAATCAAGAGGGGCATTTCTGAAGAGAACGCCATCACTCTGCTTTCTGCCGCGGTCAAATATGAGGCTCGGGTAAGATCACTGCAGTGGCTTGGCAGGGGGGTCCTGCACAGTAGCCTCTAGTCACTTATGCCCCTCAGCACTCACCTCATAGCCCTCTTCGTTTTTAGGACCTGGAGGAGTTCTGCTTCAAGTTTTGTGTCAACCATCTAACAGCTGTTACTCAGACCCAGGCCTTTGCGGACATGGATCATGACCTGCTCAAGAACTTCATTAGCAAAGCGAGCCGCTATGGGGCTTTCAAGAACTAGAAAGCCCCCTCCCCCCATGCAGCAATGGATTCCAGATGATATGTTTTAATTCTGCAAAAGCAGAGCCAACCAAAGCAAAATCCAAGCCAATCTGCTCTTCAAAGACTTGTCAAGAGGTGAGGGGTTTGGGTGGAAACTGCTATCTGATGCTGCCGTATTACTCTTAATCCTGTCCAAACATGGTGCAGTGGGGCAGAAATATTGGGTTGCTCTACTAATCCGGCCTTAACATGAAGATGTGTCTGAGCTTTCCAGTTTGTCAGACCTGTTACTAAAAGCATGCTGTATTGCACATGCATCTGCATCGTTTTAAGTTTACCTAGGAGGGATAAAGGTGGCTAAAAAAAATGCTGAATGTTTATCTATATTTGTCCCAATGAATCATCAACTGAAGAACTTTTCTTTGCAAACCTCCATTTTTTTTTTTTTTTGTAAGCTGCAACTGACCCATGTGTACATAAAGCAATCAGCAGGAATAAATCCACCCTTTTACATATGTTCTTTCTTTTTTTGTATACGGTTTACACTAATTTAAAGCATATGAGTATAATTGTGGGTATTAGAAATGTTTTCATTATACTGGGCGATCCAGTAGAAACCTTCAGGCTCTGTTTACTGAATCTAAGCACATGAAGAGCTTAACAGCCAAGCAGAAGGTAGATAGGATTTGATATATCATTATTAATCACTGTGGGAAATGAATTACTAAAACAATTTTAAAACATTTTATTTGTTTGATCTTCCTCGTTATTTAGACGCAGTGGATTTCCAAATGGAAAAACGAGGACAGAGGAAAGGATCTGAACTGTCAATCTTAAAATGCGCCGCAAAAAAATTGAGAAAACTCTAAAATTAATCGCTTCCCTGGTAAAGATGTGTTCAAAGCTCTTAAAAAATGTAGATTTATTGAGTCACCAGTTTTAAGATGACTGTGATGGTGTTTTTCAACTATTAGCATTAGCCTTTAAAATCCAGCTGGCTGCATCTGATGCAAAGCATTGATTGCTTATTTAAGTCATTTTAAACTTTTGACATGATTAGCCATTCTGAAATGAAATTTTCTTTTGTTTTTTCCCATTTTTAAAGAAGGGCTAAGAAAAAAAAAAACTAAAAAGGAAAAAACAATTACTCATTCAGCTACTGAATACTTTCATGTAGCTATGGTGACCATAAATAATTGTTTTTTTCCTAATAAGTTGGTTAGGACGTAAATTTTACAGCACCTTTTATTGTTATTGAAGCACCAACAAAACATACTCATGGTGGTATCTGTGGTGATAACTGACCTGATGTTAGATTGGCTTTAGAGATATAGTCACATTTTTTGGCTGGTTTCTATTTTCTGGTCAGACCTTTTTTAAACACATCACTGTTGACGAAAGTAGCTGCATTTCTGTCTTCTCCCTTCATCAACATCTTTTAATAGAGAGATCTGTTATTAAGTGGATTTGTCTCATGGTGCATCCAGTAATCTAAAAAAAACAACGTATCTTTCTTATCCAGCTGGTCAGACCAAACCAAACTATAAATCTTCTGATCATTGTCTTAGATGACAGCATTTGTATTGAATGATGTATATTTGACACCTCAGTTTGTGATGATTTTAAATGTAACCAAGGTTTTTATTTTTTATTTCTTTTTATTGTTTATTAATTAAGGCCATCAAGACATGTTCAATTGCTGCATTAGTGAACGCAGAAGGAATGAATATATGCTTGATGTATGACTTGTGCTTTACTCACCATAAACAGCTTTTGTTGTTTGGATTATAGTGTTATTCTCCATTTTTATTTTATTTTATTTTTTACTGGAGTCCCCCCACCTTTTGCACCTTATGTTGAAAGGTAGCGCTAATATTTTTTTTTAATAGGCCATTTGAACTGTTTTAGAGAAAGGTAAGATAAGGAATTACGGTGTTTTTACTTTGTATGTTTAATGCTGTTAGCTGGTAACATTGAAATGTTCACTAAATATTTGGAATTAAATAACTTAAACAAAATCCATAGTTTCTTTGTAACTGTACAGAAACCCAATATGTTTTTATTTAGGGATTGGAGGCATCTTTTCATTTTGTTCTCAGTAAATCTATTTTAATTGGGCTATTGAGATTAAATTCTCACTTAATCGCTGTAACAACCCAGGTAACACATACAATGGAAGAAATCAACACTTTATCAGTTTTATCTTTCTAATATTGGTATTAACTTGCATTGTTGAAATGTAATATGTACATGGAAATGTTTTTTTTACAGAGACAGTATATTTTCAACTCTGTATCCCTAACTGCTGTATGCAATGACAAATGAGAAATTTAAAAAAGATGCATTTCTAAACAGCAATAGAAATGCAAACAGCAGCAACTTGCATGCTGTTGCTTGAATTTTAAATACGTTATGGGTAATGTGTGTTTAATGCAGGAAGTGGTTTCAATGATTTCACTTTTACTCTGATGCAGCACAATTGGGCACATGCGTGCAAACTTAAACCATGCACGTTTTTCCTGGAATCACGTACATCTGTAGATTTGTGTTTTTACCCTCTGGCTGCCTAAAGTGTTCTAAAAAGTGTCGTCAACCAGGTTTTTTATGTCTTCATTCCAGCCTGACTTAAAAACATCGAAACAGGTTTTTTATGTCTTCATTCCAGCCTGACTTAAAAACATTGAAACACTGTAGTATTCTTTATATTTTTGGAAACAAGAAATGCTGATTTCTTGTTGCAGATAATGGGGAATAACTGGTTGTACAAATGTTATAAGGCTGTTACTTCAAACAAATGGTGACACCTAAAACTATAAATTCCTCTACTAACAGGAAGCAAGAAATATTTAGCGGTGTGCTGTGAAGGGTAAACTTATTTTCATAGTTGATTATACATGCCTTATATATGTGTCTGTTTTCTTTGCATTATATTTAAAGTACACTAAATATTTTTGGCCTCTACAACTGAAGGCATGAAAGTAACTACTAAAGTAATTACTATAGAAAAAATAAACACAAGAAATAAACACAAGAGGAGAATCATATATATCATATGCTTAAGTAAAACAGCAGGACACTGATTCCAAATTTTAACACTTAATATAGGGCTGTATGTTTACAAGGAGCATATTATATGTGCTTCTTAAGCTTTGCCCAGAAAAATAAATAGATATTTTTATTTAGTTCAGTGTAATGACAAAGCACCAATTCAAAATCAGTTTACAGAGACAATTCAATCAAATCAAACAGGCAGATTAGATATACATTTTCTATCTTAGAAAATCCAGTCATTGACTAAAGAATTTATTCCACTTTGATTAGCACGTAGCAACAGTAGAAAGCCCCTTGCCATGTGTCATTGACTGCAACAATCCCTTTTACCAAGCATGCTTGGAGCAAAAATGGATAAGACTGGATTCCGCCATGGCTAACTAGAGGTATGAAAAGACAAAGGCAGAGATATTTAAAGAACACAGAAGCACTGATCCAGTAATATCTTCTATGTTAGACAAGGAAATGGTAAAACAAGGTTTCCACGTTGCTTTATCTACCAAAAAATAAGCAAATTAGCTCAATCCAACGCAATTTTCTACTGACTGATGGAAAAACACATGTTCTAGATACTCAAAGCTAGTACAGATGCATCCAAGTGAACTTGCAGTATTAACTGGAGCTAAAAGTTATACTACAAATCATTTAAAACCCTTCATTCTTTGTTTGCCTTTTTTTCCTATCACAAAAGAAAAAAAAAAGAATAGTATAGAATATTCTGAGACATTACTCCAAAAAAGCAATTATGAGCTCACTGTATTCTAGGGAAACATACATAAGCAACAGCCTAAAAGGTTTATGCAGTCAGTTGAAGCAAAGAAATAGATTAGCATGTTAAAGTTACAGTACCGTGTGTTTCACCTCACAGCTTTAGTTTTAACTTTCCTGGATGTTTAACGAGAGATCTTAGATTAGTCTAATTGTCACTGTCTCTGCAAGTGTCTACGGACATGTTTAATGTGTTTTTCTGTACGTTGAGTTGCATGCAAACTGTGACTCATTTACATTATCACTTTCCACAGAAACCTCAGTAGTCTGCGTAGTTCTTGCAGATTAGCTGTTTATATGACGGAGGAGGTGGGATGTTTTTTTTTCTTTGTATGATTTTTGAAGGAATAACCCTGATTTGAAAAGTCATGCTGATAAAAAAAAAAAAAAAAATTCTGTGACCTGAATTGTGTTATTGGAAAATGTCAAACCCCACTTCACTTAGTTTTTTCAAATAAGATGAAGACACAGATAATGTATATTTATAAACATATCGCTCATTGCAAGCATAGGAAGTTCTCTGACTAGACCAAAACCACCATAAACTCTCTCCAGTCAGTGCTTTTATTTAATCAGTCTTATTCTTTAGCTCTTAAAGTCCTTACCTGGAAATCTGACTTTCATGTCGAAACGTTTTTTTTTTTGGGTGTTGGGCCCCAGTTCAAATCAGTTTGTTTTTTTGGGCAAAAAAAGCCTTTCAAAGTACCTAAAGACTCGCAACCACTATGCCCTCCTCTTTTCCACCAATAGAGGAAATTCCAACAATCAGAGTATCACCCGAAGTGCATTTGGGAATTTTTTGCTGCTTGTGTAACATTTTACCTTTTGACTGATAGACTGGGTGATAAACAAACTATGGCAGCCCACTAACATCGCTAATGCTAGGTCCACATAAACACACATGCATGAAAATCTTGCGCATACCCTCACTAGAAGAAAATATCTTATTTTGTTCTATTCAACTTTCTTTTCTTTTTTTTTTAACCATAAAATCGATTAAACTTAATTTTAAACATGATTTTAAAGAGTAATGTAAATAAAATACAAGGTTATGACTCATCTAACTGTCTGCGAAATGGGGTGCTGTAAGTTTTTGTGGTTCTCTTTCAGAATAAGGTCAACGTCTTTTGCAGGAAAGAGCAACATTAAGACAAAAGGGCATGCATTTCCATTTTGGCTGCCCTAAATTGATCTTTTTTGAAGACACAGTCTCTGAAACGTGTTTTGGCCTGCCCTAAAAATGTCTGTGTGATAGCAAATCCGGCCCACTGCAGGTGTGAATTTTCTCAGTAACCATCCCTTGGACTGGACTAGCACTGTGAGCGCACCCTAGAGTTAAATTATTTTTAAGGTTAGGCTTAAAACTTTCCTTTTTGATAAAGCTTGTGGTTAGAGTGGCTCAGGTTATCTTGAGCTATCTCTATAGTTATGCTGCTATAGGCTTAGACTTCTGGAGGACATAGGGACTCCTATTTTATCATTCTGCTTCATTCTATCTCTATTCTCCCACCCTGCAGAATATGTTAGTTCAATCTCTAACGTTATGCTCTCTCGGCTTTTTCTCATAGTAGCTTCGCCTCATCTGTTCCTGTTTGGCTGTGACACCATCCTGGAGAGAAATATCAGATGTGCTGCTTCCATTAACCCCTTTGTTTGTAGATGTTCAAAATAGGCCTGTTTTTTCAGTGTAGTCAAGTTTCTCTGACTGTGACTGGCTGGATGTGCTCTCTTCATCCTCTGACATGGTAGCTTGATCGAAGCTCGTCTGCCTGGCTGTGTGTTTCCTGGACGGGGCCGCCTTTTACAGTTTCTTTTTGTATCTCTGCTTCTGTCTCCTTGAACCCCAGTCGGCTCACTCACACTGAGCCTGGTTCCGCTGGAGGTTTCTTCCTGTTCAAAGGGAGTTTTTTTTCTCTCCACTGTCGCTATAAAACTTGCTTAGCGTGAGGGATTGCATTCAAGTCAATGAGTCGATGCAAACAACTGGTTTTCCTTAGATAGAAAACTTTGAATCAATTTGACTGTATGATCTGGTGAACTGTAAAGTGCCTTGAGATGACATGTTGTGAAGTAGCGCTATATAAATAAATTTAATTGAATTGAAATATCTGTGTGTGGTTTAGGATTTCCCCCCTAATTTTGAGGCTAACATTAGGAAATCATCCAGAACTCTAGACTAACATTGACTGCTTCCATTATTTAACACAATGTTTATGTATGATCATTTATATACACAATTGACTGGTTATGAACATAACCATTAAAAGAAGTTTACTGCAGCTTTGTTATTTTTTATTCAGTGCTACCATTGTGTATTATAACTAAATCATCTTAAGGCACGTTATGCAGATTGGATGGAAGTTTCTACCTAAGGAAACTAAACTGAACTAAACTGCATGAAGTCTGCAGAATTCATTTTTCCAGGTAAAGCATGTAGTTAGCCACAGAGAGCAAGTCTGACACTTGTTTTCATTCAAAAGTGAATTTTACTGAATAAACTAGGGTTACTAGTGGACATAAATGGTTTATTAAAAAATGGTTCAGCACTTTAGATAATTTGTGGATAATTCTGAAATTTTACTTTCCAAAACAATAACATTAAAATAAAAGCAGTACCTGATGATTTTTCCCCCCACATAAAATCCATATTATTACTTCTCACTGACTATATATCACCCCACTTTTTATTTTGTGATTAACACTCACAGGAACATGTTTCCTGACAACACAGGTTTTTTACAAACAAAATTCGATGGTTTTCTAGTTATCAAGTAAATATACTACTTAAACTAAGAAAGGCTCTGAACTTTATACAATGTGCTATATACAGAATGGGATGACTGTTCAAACCAGAATAGAGAGCTGTTAACTACGTACATAAAAACCACTGGTGTTTCAAAAATAAAAGCACTTTAGGTTTAAGCTTTTCAGAAATTTAACATGGCTTCACGTTCTCTTTTCTACCCTTTTTATACAAATGCATATTAATGAAATAAATATAGTAAATTTCTTTTTTAAAGTAAGTCACAACATTTTACGGTTTTAACTAAGCTAATTTAATGCTCTAAACAGATTAAAGATATCTTAAGGTGTTAAAGTGTTTGAGCTAACCACAATTTGAATATCATCCAATCTTAGACTGTTCAGAAAGGCGTTAAACTTAAGTTGTAGGCCTATTTGGAAACAGATAAAATATTTTAAAATAGCTTTGAATGATTCATAAACTCCTCTTTATACCAAAGATTTTCTAGCGTTTGATATGATACCATTTATGGTACCATTGGTGCTTGACTCAAGCTGGGTCTTCAGTAGATCAACGACAGCAATACAGCAAATAAAAAAGGATTCAGCGTGTTGCAATCTCTCAAAGTCCAGCCCTCAGCATGGTTGAAATGCTTAGTGCAGGGCCAGTTTCATGCAACATTTAGATTCATCCTTGGTCCAACACACCTGAATCAAATGGTTGAATTACATCCCAGCATGGAATCAATTCCTCCAGAGTTCTTTTAATTATCTACAGTATTTACTTGATTCAGGTGTGTTAAGTCAAGGACATATCTAAAGGCTCCAGGATACAGGCCCTCCAGGACTGGAGTTACCCACTCCTGGCTTAGTGGGACTTTAAGAGAGCTGTGCACAATAAATGTTGTCAACTGTCATGGGCCCCAAGAAGAATCCATCCGTGGAAGATTTTGAGGAGATAATGAAGGCGTTGGATTTTCTTTCTGGAGAGACCTCGGCCATCCGAATCCAGCAAAAGTCCATCCTGGACTTGGTGGAAGAGGTGAAGGCTTTGAGATTACTCAA
>NW_015150992.1:309777-344066 GCF_000732505.1 Cyprinodon variegatus | reverse complement strand
GTGCATATGTGTGCAGATGTAAATATTGGTATGTAAATGGGTATGTATATGTATGTATGTGGGTGTGAAAAAAAAAAAAAGAAAAAAATAAAAATAAAAAAAAGATAATAAAAAAATAAAAAATAACAACAAAACATAGATGTTAAACAGGAAGGTACTTTTAGGTTGCTTTCAGTGCAACTAGAGGGAGAAGGGGTATGAAAGATAAGTTATACTTCTTCATACCCTTTTCAGACAATTTACAGTAAGAAATAATCAATGACAGACATTTGGGTAAATATAATGCTTGTTAATGGTAAACATTGTTTAGTGCATTTCTATTTATGTTCAAATTATTTAAATCGAATCGGAACAAGAAATTTAAATTAATGTTTACCATTCACTTTTTATGTGATACACATTTGTTAGTATTTCTGAAATTGATTTAATCATTGTTATTATTTGATCATTTCTGAAATTGGAATTGTTCTATTTATTATTATTTGTTCTTTTGATTCATTTATATTATTTGTTAATTTGATTTATTTATTTTATTTTTTTTGTTACTAATATTATTGTCTGAAATAAATAAATATTCATTCATTCATTTATTCATTCATTCATTCATTCAATGGTTGTAGACTACAATAAACTGCGATTGTACTTGACTTGGAGGTACTGGAATATATTTTAATTATTCAGATAGGACTGAGGTCTATTCCCCAGATATAAGTCATTATTTTTAGATATCAGTTATTTTTTTTTATATTCACTTGTTCTGAAATGGCAATATCAACATAAACTGATTTTTCAGTTCAGAACTTGGCAAATACCAGAATGTCTTTATTTTACCAAAGTTCATAAAACGGATGACATTCAACATCTCTACCCCCCAAAAAAACAGACTTCAGTTAGATTATTTTTTTTGGCTAAATCTGGTCGGTCTGTCATAGTCTTGATTTATTCCAGAAATAGTTGTTGAAACTTGGGCTGTGTTTGGTCGGTTTGATTTTTTTGCTCTAGAATCTGCTCACGTAAAATGTGCAGCAACTCTACCTGCCAGTCCTCAGCAACGCTGTTACTAGGTTAAACAGGAAGTGTTGCACTTGAACCTGTGTTTGTTTGTCATCTTAAGACTTCTGCTGTACATGTAATTCATCATTCTTTTGTGGCAAGCAGTGGAAGTTACAACACCTGTTAAATAGGACTATTCCACTGAAATGAATAAGAACAGATTGTCTTTCGCTGTTTTTTCTATGCTAATAAACATTTATAGTAATAATAATAAAATTTTTCTCATCGATTTTGACTAACATCTTTGGCACAGTTGGAATCCTACAACCAGCATGTTTCCTGGATGGAGAAGGCAGGGTAATGCGCAATGTAGGTTTTTAAGGTTAGTAAAGCGATTATGTGATTATCACACAGAGTACTGCTACTACTGCATGTTTGCTGTATCCTTGGAACGGCATGACACAAACAGGATTTCTGTTGACCTTCTGTCAACAATGGATTTTTTTTTTCTGGTTAATGTTCCACAAAGGCCAAATTATTTTGTCGCAGATACTCCCTATTGAACTATGTACCTCTGTATCTCTGTATCTATATAAATTCAAAATAACATTTTTTTTTTGTGCGAAAATTGTAAGGGGTGTGAATTCTTCTGCAAAGCAGTACACAGCTTACTTTGTGGTTTTGGTGCTTTTTTTTAAACCTTTTTTATTCTCTACTTTCACAATTCAACAGTTGTACGTTTCATAATGTGTGCAGCCTTCATTCATTAAATTGTGTAAAACCCTGATTAGTCACTACCTGCTCAGTTCCTGTTGCAGTTCTGTTTTTACAGGTTTGAGCAATGATTTGTTACCACTGAGGTTGTCAAATTTGTATCGCACGTCTGACCACGTTTCTTACTGCTCCTCATGATCATCATACAATCTCATCTCGCTTGGGGGTGAGGTGGTGAGTTGGGGGGGGGGGGTCAGACACCTTCCTGCTATTGTGAGGGGTTTAACAGTCCAGGGATTTTATCCCCCTTGTTTTTGTTTAGAGACTGCATAGTTGCATGTGAAGAGCTTGTTTTTTATGTGCTGGATGGAAGTATTTTGTAAGTGAAAGACAATGGTACAAAACATTTCGCTGTAAGGCCTTGACAGTGTTTATTTTGCAGCAGACTGACAAAGAAAGGCATTCTGGCCATAAAACACACTGTGTCTGTTAGTCTCTTTGATTCTCTGTGTGATTTTCCTTCATTTGTTTTGCCTGTTGTTGGTAACTATGAAGTCATGTTTATATCAGCCATAATAATCGCTTCATTTAGGGAAATATTACTTACACCAAAAAAAAAAAAAAAAACAGCTAGATTTAACCAACTTTTGCAACA
Organism: Cyprinodon variegatus; assembly: GCF_000732505.1. Taxonomy (NCBI): domain Eukaryota; kingdom Metazoa; phylum Chordata; class Actinopteri; order Cyprinodontiformes; family Cyprinodontidae; genus Cyprinodon; species Cyprinodon variegatus. The sequence continues at coordinate 341,704 of NW_015150992.1, read as the reverse complement.
TTTTATTCAAATGTAAAACAAAAAAATATTAAACATTAAATTAATTATGTGTTTACACAAACAAAACTAAAGGCATGTTATCTGTTTGACAGAAGAACAATAACCCAGCAAGTCTACATGCAGTTTGTAGGTTTTAGTCTCTAACTTGGAAACAGGGAATTTGGGAGCTAAGATTTCTGTCAAGTTGTCTCTCTAGTTCCAACAAGTGTTCCTCCCTTATGGGCTACTTCACTAACAACTGACGTCCTTAAGGCTTTACCAACTGCCAAAAAGACTTTCTGCAAAGGGAAACCTTGAATGCAACTTTTGAGATGAGTGGGAACAACCGTTACCCAGAACAGAGAAGGCCTTCTGTGTTTCTTTCTGTCACATCCCTTGTGTTCCCAGGAAAACAGAAAGCTGTTCTCCTTTGGCAGAACTGCAGCCCACACAGGCTGTAAAGACTACCCCCAACAGACCTGCAGAGGCAGTCACCTCAGGCACTTCCAGTGTTTTCAGAGACCTTCTGACGTTCTGTTGACCTTCCGTCCTTATCAGGGGCTCAGCAGATTCTATCAGCCTCTGTCACGCCGCACAGCCGGCCCACTACATATGTTTGCATGTGCTGGCGGAAGACAGGGTTCACAAATCATATGTAAAAGTAGAACAGCATCAGAGTAACAGCAAGAGTCTAACAGGCTTACGAAAACAAAAGAAAAAAAGTTGAAAATGCTAATTAATCAGCAGTGTTTAAAGATACTTGTTAGATTTGTTCACGTGAAAACACTTGAGTGTTTTGTTCTTGTCCCCTTTATTCCTGCTTGTTGCTACATTTTATGATAATGCTTGAAGATATCCGAAATAGAAAATAACTTATAAAACAGGAAGGATGGCAGACTGCAGAACAGGACAGACATGGTAAAAAGTTGGTTTGCATCAAAAAGGCACTGAAAAGTGAGTGTTTAAAAAAATGTACTATCTACCCTGTAAATCTACTAGATTGTGAGGCTTCCTACAGGGGAATCCACAGATATGCTATCTTACCAGGTGAATCGGAAACTTAAGATTTTGTTTTCATTAAATCTTTTTTTATTTTTTTATTTGGGCTTATATTTAGACTGGTACTGAAAAACTAAGTGTTTCCGATGTTTTTAAGTTTTCAAGCAGATACCAGAATGTCAGGAGAGAGGCCAACTACTGGTTTAAACTATTAAAAAAAACTCAATTCCTCCACTGTACTTAAAAACATAATGTTTTATTGAAAGACAAGAAATCTCAAAGAATGATACTTCCATTACCATGTTTTAATGCAAATAGGATATATTTATTTCGCCTAATAATTTAATTTCAAACAGAATCATCAGCCAAACATTAAGGTTTTGTTTAATTGTATCATGACATACCGTCTCTTAAGTTTTAAGATTTTCATCAGATCTGAATAATAAACATAGAAAGATATTGTCAAATGAGGCCAAAATGTAACTTTTCCACAAATCCTTTCTGGGCAGAAAACTCACACAGCAAGCACACAACTTGTTAAATAATGCAAAAGACTTGAGGCAGGAGCAGATGTGTATAGTTCATTAGAACAATTCAAAGATTTAAATCATGGTATATTATTGATTTTTTTGGCCAATTTATGAAAATACTTAAACATTTTAGTTGATGAGCTTTCCATACAATCTTACAGACCGTAAGTTGAGCGCCTGGATGGGGATACTTTGCAGCAAAAGGTGATTCTGCACAGTATTGGGTCTTAAAACTGACAAATTAAATGAAAATATTTTATTTACAAGATATGTTGAAAACAAAGCTTTATTTTCTCCCCATTTCACATTGCTGAGCTTCTTTGAGTCTCCCTGCCACAAAGAAATCTCCACAATACAAATTAAGTTCAAGGGGTTTGAATACTTTATCACAGTGCTACCCACAAATGAAAAGCACTTCAGTAAACTCCCTCTGAGTGCAGTGTTGTTCTTTGCTGCTCATGACTGATTCTTCAACTAACAGACAAAGGGAATGGGAGGAGCTGCATGCAGGCAGTGGGAGTGACTTCATGCAACCGCTCACTCTCTACCACTCTAAAGTGCATAAACTGTCTGTGATACCGGCACAAAGGAGCTGGGAAATCCTGACTGAGATGATAGAAAGCCTTCGAGACGTTCCAGAGGAAGAGTTTGAGACACAAGTTTCTTAAGAGGAAGGAGAAAGAAGAAGGACGAGATCATCCACTCAGAATATTAAAGACATCCACCTCATTACAAAGACAAAGAACAAGGGCATCCAGCCAAACCTGAGTTCTGCTGTTGGAAGGAAACATGCTGCTATATGGCGTGGACCCTGGAAGACATGGGGATCTTGTGACAACTTTGCTCCTTTGGAGGTGAAACAACTTATAAAGAGTTTGGACAAAAGGACAGGATCTTATCATAAGGAAACCCCTCCTCAGGATTTGAATGAGGGTAGGCCAACACCTTATGCCAAAAATGGACCATATGGGTGAGAAGGATATTTGTTTTACTGAATTATCTGAGTGAGTCAAACTGAGTCCGTATCTGGTGGGCTGTAGCCTGGAGAGAGTGCCTGAGCAGGGGGAGGGGAAGAAGCTTCAGCTTGAATCTGTCCTCTGGGAGGATTCTTTTCAGTCTTCATCAACCCCCAAAGTAAGAAGAGGAAAGTTAATCAAATTTGCAATGTCCAACTCAGAGGACCTGTTAGTGCTGATGGCCTGACTGCCTGGTTGTGTGGGACTGGTTTCTGGTTTTCATTCATGGACAGTTGCTTTGTTTCATAATGAATAACACTACCGACATGGACAATTCAAGCTGCAGCAAGAATGACATGTTCAAATACCCCCTGTACAGCACAGTCTTCAGCATTGTGTTTGTAGTCGGACTCATCACCAATGTTGTTGCCTTTTATATATTCACATGCTCTCTAAAAGTGAGGAATGAGACCACCACCTACATGATGAACTTGGTGGTGTCGGACTTGCTGTTTGTCTTCACACTGCCGCTGAGGGTCTTTTACTTCATAAATAAGAACTGGCCCTTTGGGGGGACTCTCTGCCAGATCTCAGTCTCGCTCTTCTACACCAACATGTACGGCAGCATGCTCTTCCTCACATGCATCAGCGTGGACCGCTTTCTGGCCATCGTGTACCCTTTTCGCTCGAGGATGCTCAGGACCAAACGCAATGCCAAGATAGTGTGCGTTGCCGTATGGGTGCTGGTGCTTTCGGGTAGCCTCCCCACTGGGTTTTTGCTGAATAGCATCACAACAGACGAAAAAAGCACTTTCTGCTTTGAGAACTTTTCATCCAAAACATGGAAATCCCACTTGTCCAAAGTGGTGATATTTATAGAGACAGTTGGCTTCCTCATTCCTCTTTTACTTAATGTTTGTTGCTCCATAATGGTTTTACAGACGCTGCGGCGCCCTCAGACCGTCAGTCGTGGGGGAAAGGTGAACAAAACGAAGGTCCTGCGGATGATAATCGTGCACCTGTTCATTTTTTGCTTTTGCTTTATTCCCTATAACGTGAACTTGGTGTTTTATGCACTGGTCCGCACAAAAAACTTAAAAGGATGCTATGTTGAATCGGTAGTTCGAACAATCTACCCAATAGCCCTTTGCATTGCTGTGTTTAACTGCTGCTTTGATCCCATCGTGTACTACTTCACCTCAGAGACCATCCAGAACTCCATCAAGAGGAAGTCCCAGGCCTCCCGCTCGTTTGATGTCAAATTCTCAGAGGCCCTCCAGTCAGATAGCGCCTCCAATTTGCAATGCAGCCTAAGGAACCTGAAAGCTAAGGTCTTCCACAACGAATCTTCTGTATGAAATTTCTCAGTGAGTTTTCTTTTGGAGAGCTTTTCCTAATTTGGACTTCATCTCAGGGCAAAAGCTCCCAACTATGGATTTAACAGCGTCTGCTTTGCAGTATTACCACTTACCACTTCACCCTCTGCTCACATGTGAGGATTTGTTACGACTACTTACACATTTCTGTTTCCTGTGGATTAGAGTGTAATTGTGTTTAACACAGTCACTCAGCCAGTGATGCATAATGGGATATGATCACTAAACTGCAGCATGGTTATACTGTATTTACATATTATTGGACCTGTGTATCTGTATATATGTAAAGTAAGTTGTGTTGCCAACTTTAGAGTATTATCTATTAAGTTAATATAAAGTTATTTCAAGGTCTAGATATGTATGTACGAGGCTCTTTGTTGATATGATATAAAAAATTTATTCTGTAATTCACTTTTGAGAGTGTGTGTTTTTTCACTAGTTGTGAATAACAGAATATAAGGGTGTCTTTTGGTTTTTAATGTTCTGGGAACATTTCGTTGTCGTTGCATTACTGAGCTTTAAATGCACTGATATACTTCCTCATACTGCATTCACACCATTATCATGAATAAAAGTCATGTGCTGAGTAATGCAAAAAAAAAAACATGCATCTTGAAAGTTTTTGTTTTAAATTAAAAAAGGGGATTTTCAGTTTACTGTTTTGGTTGAACACAAAGAGGTTATTATTATTATTTAAGTGTTATTTGAATAGACTAAGAAATCCATGTGATGTTTAAATTTTTTTTAAAAGAGTACAGTTACTTTAGACTCTAAGGAGCTTTCAAAATGTCCATCTTGACCAAACAAAGTAAAGAAGTGAAAGCTTAAAGTTGTAGTTTCTTGAAATGGACGTTAACTCTATGACAGCTAAATATATAATTTTGGATACACATATTTCTGGTGTCTCTATAACAACGTATTTTCTAAAAAGCTTTCTATAAAATCCAATATCTCTCTTCTAATTTCAAGATGACTAATCCTAATTCAGCACTGCAGTTTATATAAAGTACAAGCTTCCATATTTGAACTGGTTACAATATTTATAAAAGACTCAACAGTCATGCAACAAATATTCACAAAACTAATTTAATTGTAGTGAAAATTACTAATGTCTTAAATGTGCACATTATTCTGATGCATGAATGGCTGTAAGATAAATTATGACACAGTTGAAAAGTTCAGGAACAATTCAAAAAAATATATCTAAACTTTTATTATTTTCTCTTGCATAAGCGCAAAAGGTATAGGAGCTGATCTGTTTTTTTTCTTTTTCCTACATGAGTTGGAGAAACTAGAAGTAGGAATGTGTTTCACTTCTGCTGGTGATGAATCCAATAGAGGAGATGAATACTTGATTGTACTTTACTGACGTCTACATGCTGTCCACACATACCAGCCATAGAAACACTGATAGATTTGCTTCTCTGGTGCCTAAACTACATTGTAAGTGGGATAAATCATCCTTTTAGACATTTAAAGTGTAGTTGATCAGTTTTTAAGCAAGGTGGTGTCTGAAGCTTGGCTGGAATTTTTTTTTTATCTTCTTGTAACACTTTGTCTTCCTTTCCCTCACAAGGACATTTTGTTTTTGATTTCAACAGTGGAGGCCCCACGCCTCCACCAGACTGGTACAATCTGTACAGCCCCACAATCAATCAGAGAGACTCTGTTTTTGAAAGCATGTTTATTTTTAACAAGGGATAATAATCTGAAAATACGGTTCCAGATAAAAAGCAATTGGAAAAAACTAGTTGTTTTCTATGCTTTTGTGATTTTTGTGTTGGACTGGATAAGCACAAACTTCTGGTGAAGTGCATAAAGTGGCAACAGATGGATCAGGGTTTGGATTGAAGCTATGAAAAGGCAGCCCAAGGCAGAAGCAACCCATGCAAAGTAAAGGATTTTGGATATTTAAATCATGAAAAACTGAACTCTGTGGTTTAGTTTGTTTGAAAATGGTAACTGACTAAAAAAAATGTAACTACTTTGAAATGTGTAAGTTTGAAATGTTCTCATATTAAAAGCCTAATGGGACTAACGAGTGTAACAGTTGTCCTGGTTAAGGAATCTCTACATATTTTGACAGTTATGTCAACGACCACTTAATAAAAACAAAGTTTATTTTCCAAAAATTTGGTTTCTCGATTTGAATCACATAAATACATGAGACATCCATTGTAATACAACTATGATATAAATAGCATATACTTTAAGAGAAAATAAATTGAAACTCACCCCTAAGATACATATTAAAAGCAAATAAGATTAAAGTTATAGGACTCTGACAGGGACTTATTTAGAAAATTATCTAAATTTGTATGTTTTTTTCTGTAACAGTTTAAAAACAACTTTGCATAGCATGAAAATTCGACTTTTTACTTTTCTATCCTTTATGAGCTTTGATGCACAACATTAAACTATGTATTTTTACTAAAACTGATATAAAAAAAAAAAATTTAAAAAAATCCACCAAAAATGTTTTATTTGAAATGCCTATTTGGTATTTCAAATTCTCCAATCAAAAGGATTTAAAGTGCATTACTTTTATCATTATCATTACTTTTTATCATGACTTATGCAAATAATAAAAAAACAATTAAAAACAATTGAGCCGTACACCTAAAAAAATAGAATAAATGGGCACAGTCTCAATGCAGATCCTCTGTAACACAAGTGATATTAATTTATTTATATTGTATAACATTAGACACAAAGTAGGAGTAATCAGTCCATTAAAACCTTCCTTCTCAGAATGTCAGTGTAACCTTCTTGGACTCATATTCTCCTAGAGGGGCCAAAATCAGCCAAAGGGTTCGATATAACAGGTAAATGAACGATACACCAACTGTTGGACCTGGAAATCTTAAACATAACTATATAATATGTAATATAGTTTTCTTTTTACTGACGTTTATGCAGAATGGATTCTGAGTGATGAATTTTAAAATAATAGTGTAAAGGGATCAATATTTCATTATCTAATGTTTTATATTCTACATGCTCTGATGCAATTTAGGCTTTTCTTTCATATTAGAAAGTTCAAACTATTGCGTGCATTTAATACAAATGAGGAACTATGCATAGAAATGTGTCATTCTGGGAGAATAGTGTTACACTTTGCCAGTAACTTTTGTTTTGTGTGTGTGTGTGTGTGTTGTGAAACCTTTTGGTCTTTTAGCATTTTCAGCAGATTTTCCTGCACATTTCAAAGGTGGCACGCTTATAAAGATCCAGATACACATCAACTCTACTGATGGTTTTATTTTCCTGTCGAATGGGAGTTTTACTTTCTGGTATTGCTAGATGCATGCTTGGTATGAGGGATCACTGCAAAGTGCACAGTGCAAGCAGCTGTCTACTGTCACTCATCCGGAAGGCTTACTGGCTACAAATGGTGCTCTTTTACTCTAAACGTTTGAACCACTTTGAATGCAAAACTGAACTTGACTACATTGTTTGACTTAGATCAAAAATGGACCAAGCATAGGTTTGGACTCCCCTTTGTCATTCTGGGATTTTTTTTTTCTTATTTTTATGATTTTTAACATTTAACATAAATAATAGGGCAAAAGCATGTAGAAATATGTTGAAAAAAATAAAGTAAAATGGATAAATAATTAAGAATCTAATTTGCATTTTAGACAGAGCCCCTGTGTTTTGATTACTTTTGTGCACACTGTGGACGAGCCTCATATTGTTGTCACCTAAAATGGTATTCCAACAAATTTTGGAGGGGATGTTGCCTTCTTATTTCTAAGGTCACAGGCTGAAATGTTTGGGGACCCCTGTTTTAGTATGGGGCCATATTATCTGCTGCACTTTTCTTAATTTTGACACCACACATCATATTTTAAATGTTGAAGAAGCGCTATTTTTTTCATCAAAACATTTATTTTGAAAAAAAAACCAAAAAACAAACATACTAATGAGTCGAGGGCTTTGCTCAAACTGCTTGGTTTGAGCAAAGAAACAAGATCTCTACCAGAAATTTGCAGAATTGGTTCCCTTTATTTCAGGAAACAACTTGGTGTGAAACTGTTCAAGTTAAAAACACTGTAATTCAACCCAGCATGTTAGAAACTGACAGAAGCACATTCTGGTGTAATTTTTCTCACAGAGTCCGAAGGTCAACAGGCAGCGCTTTATTCATGCTTAAACCTAAATTCAACACAGTCAAGGACAGTGTTGTGAAAACAAACAGCTCTCTAAACAAGAAGTAACGTCCCTGTTTGGAGCTAAAACCCAATTACAGTATTTACAGCATACAGCCATGACCGAGTGATGCCTGTTGACATCTTTGCAAAGAATAGAGGCAGGAACAGTCGGGGATTAACAAAGGAAATCACAACTTCAACCACTTAAGATTAACGTGTAAACCTTTTCACTCATTTAGTACCAAGATGGAAAATATAAAAGGATGGCTGCCTTAATAGTTTAGATTTATTGATTAACTAAAACAAACACTGGGTCTGTGTCTATAACAGAGACAGAGACCTGAATGTTCTTTGCCTTCACAGCCACTATCTAATCAACTTGACCTTTCCTTCTCAACGGGCTGCAGGATGAGAATAAACAGACGAGGCACAGCTTGCTGTCACATGTACTTTCTGTTCTGCAATCAAATAGGCTGGTGGATCAGAGGTTTTAAAAAAATTAACAAATGGTGCATAATATAGGGACAACGAATATACTAGACTTCAAATATTTCCATAATCAAGACAGGTGACAGTATTTATTGTATTGTTTGATTAGAAATGCACAAATCAAAGATTTGAAAATTAAATTAATTTTAGGATCTCATTTCTTTTATTATTTCTTATCAACATTTTTTGTTAAATTCTTCATAAACCACTTTCCTTCATTTTATTCCATTTCACTTTGTTATTGTGATGAAGTAGATTAAGGATTATTAGTAAATTATAATGTATCTGATAAAGTTGGTTTGTTCAGTTTTTTGAATGGGGGGGGCAAAGAAAATATATTGCATGCTATTTTTGTTGTTTATGAAGACAAAATGAAAAAAAAAAGTTTTGAAACACACATCAAACTTATATTTTATATGGATATTAATGGATTGTGCCATGTGTGTAGAACAATCATTGTTTAACAACAAAAGAAAAAAAAATATATCAACATTTAAAAAATGCAAACTGCCTTGACAATCTTCCATTATGTGTATGATGTTAACGCAATTAGCAGAGTCTCATTATATATTGCATGTTTTTAATAACCCTTTCTTGACATAATGTGGTTTTGAAGTATCGTAAAGATTTGAAACTCCAGCTTGGTTGAAAGCATAATGCAAACATATTTAATTACTAAGGTTCTGCCATGTTCTGTAATGTATATGCTTATCATGAGGAATTGCAGCAAAGTCAATGAGACAATGCAAATGCCTTTCGACTGTTGCCACACACTCTAATCCAAGAGAAGTGAATTCTATGGAAGAAACTCAATGCAGTTTGATTTGATTGGATTTACTCTGTTAAGTGTCTTGAGATAGCATGTTGGGGGAGTGCTGGTCTAGTGGTTAGAACAGTGCGCTTGTGCTCTGAGAAGGTTGCAATTACCCAGTTTGATCCCCAAGACACTTAACCCCACACAGCTACCTGGGAGCCACACAATGGCAGCCCACTGCTCCACAGGGGGTGGGTTAAATACAGAGGTAAATTTCTCCAATGTGAGATAAATAGAATTCAATTGTTATAATTTGATGCTTTATGAATAAACAGATTTGAACCCATTGCAATTTCCTCAGCTGATGAAATGTAACCCTTTGTAGTGCTTTCATAAGTAAATCCCAGCCTCAATATGTATTTTCAGTTCTATGAGTGTCTTGCTTTTTTGTATCCTGACTTCACCTCTTTGCTTCATTAGTCTTCCTCTCTCATTAAAGATTTCCTCGTCTACTAACATGGTCTGTTTATATTGGAATAATTATGCATAAGATACTTAATGTTTGTTCTTATTATGTATAATGTGTGACATATGGGGGGGAGTGGCGATCTGGGGCAGTGGCAGTCTAGTGGTTGGGGCATAGGGCTTTGAATCCGAGATTGGGAGTTCAATCCCCCACTTCCCCAGACTGCCACTCTGGGTCCCTGAGCAAAACCCTTAACCCCACACTGCTCCCCGGGCGCCGCACAATGGCAGCCCACTGCTCCCCAAGGGGATGGGTTAAATGCAGAGATAAATTTCTCCAATGTGAGAGCAATAATGTTCAATTAATTTATTTTTATTTATATTACTGTTCCAGAGAGCACAAGCAGTATAGGACAACTCTCACGAAGTATTGCTCAAGCTTAACGAAACCAGCCGTTCTCCTGTGTGCCTTTCTCCTTCGGAATACCGTCAATCTTCAGATCCCAGGGAACGGGGATGAATCCAGTCCCGTCAAAGGGTCTGAAGGACTTAACGGTCCTACTGTGGCCACAGTCTTTCTGGATTTCACCTACGTCTACTGGAATCGTCAGATATGTTGGCATCCGGGTCGAAGGACCAATTTAATGTCAGGTCTAACACCAAAAACAATGTAAAGCAGGAAAAGAAAGGCACAGAGTCAGAATTATTTTTACTCGCGAGGAGAGTAGGAAGAGACCGTACATCTACAATCTCCACCCCACTCTGCCGGTCTTCAGCTTTCTCCTCGCTAGTTATTAAAGTCAGGGGGGGTCCCTAGTTACACAAGCTGAGGTCTTGCTGTCAAATGGTCCGAGGAATGGCTGGTTTCATTGGGCTTGAGCAATACTTCCTGAGAGTTGACCTATACTGCTTGTGCAACACCTCTCTGGAACAGTAATATGTCACACATTATACATTATAAGAACAAACATCAAGTATCTTATACATAGTTATTCCAACAGTTTATTATATATGTTTACGTATACTGGAAAGACTGGATTAGAAGTTGCTGACCAGCCAATCACCAATAAGGGCTAATCTAATGCAGAACTTGATTTTTTGTGCATCTCTGATTAATATATGTAAATAGTTGATTGTTTTACCAATAGGGCTCTGGTAATAGATGTCCCAGAGTTAGATGATAACCCAACAGCTTTGCATTCACAAGCACCATCTCATTCTTAAAGACCTACCATGTTCTTCATCAAGGCTGTCAGCTTCTGGCTGCCATGTAACATATCTGAAATGTTTTTCCCTTGACCCTTCCGTTGAGCGTCTGTCAGTCTGGATCAGGCATAATCGTAGCTGGAACCCTGACAGAGTATGTGATGCTGTCAAGGGAATAGCAATTTGGTTGAAGTTGGTGAGGTCATTGTCCGCAGATTCAATTTAGGTCACATGACTAGAGGGAGCACCATTTTGCCCAATGCATTTCGGGAAAGGGGGCCTCTGTTTTAGATGATTAGCTATTTTCCACCCCATGCAGGGAAAATTAGGGAGGAAATGGCTGTTTTTACACTGACATGGCCAGAGCCAATTCGGATATCTGCTCTGTTTTCTCCTAATTACAATAAACATGCCAGATAACTATATTCCATCATTGCTGTGGAAATTGTTTGCTTTTATACAGAGTCTCACACAGAGTAATGTTCTGTTGTGATGGAGGGGGGTCCATTATTCAATAGAACGCAGATTTCCTGGCCAAGATAATGCAATAAAAATGCTAGAAAACCTGCCTCTAGCTATCACGATGTGGTTTAAACGCAGAAAAGGAAAACCACAGTAAGATGACAACATCCTGGCACAATTTAAAACCACATGCAACAATGAAGCATTAACAAGCTGCAGAACAGACTGACATGAGGTAGCTGTGCCAAATAATGGAGCAACACAGTCACATGTAATCTGTTTTATTCCCCAATGCCTCCACCATAAACATTTCTTATCAATCTCCTGGGGGAGTTATGTGACCAGATCATCTCTCTGTTGCTCAACACCTAAGGAATGAAACAAACTGCATGTGAAGCATTTTGATGAAATGTTGCCTAAATGTTGGACAGAGGGCTCAGGAGAGTTATTTGTGAGGAACCACATGTATCTCAGCAGTTTAACTAGGAAACTGAATTTTACCACTTCTTTTTAGACAATGTCTGTCATTGTTTCTATCTTAACTGATCTGATAAGTCTCCACCTTCAGGCAAAAATTAAGTCTGCTGAAGCCTGTTTGTGTGTCTAGTCACATTAGCCAGGAACTTCCTGCCGCATATAACTGACAAGAGATGATATATAGAGGGGCTGTTCCATTTGAGCAACTTTTTGTTTTAATTGGAAAACAAGACGGGAAAATACTATGATTACTTCACTGTCAGATGGCGTAATAGGAAAACATGGATTACTCATCCTTGGTGCAACCAAAGTTTTGCATTCAACTCAGAGGTTGCAAGTACCAACATGAAGGGGCACATTATTAAGGAACGGTTGGTATCAGGTTTGACGCATTTTGCTCTACAAAACTATCTAGGAAATTTTAAACTCCCACACGTTGACATGCGCTGTTGCACATAATGTTCTCTGGGCTGAGATGACCAGACTTAAAGTGTAAAGAAATCTAGGGTTTATCTTCACCCTGAGTGCTACTTGGTTACCCCCTAATGTTTTGTATGGTGATAGTAGTGAAATAGCAAGCTTTTTTTAATTTAAGATGTTGGTTTAAAACAAGTCAAAACAGACGCGTAAAATATTTCGCTTTTACACATGGAAAAAAAGAATACAGCTTTTGGTTATTTCATCAACCCAAACTCTTTTTTTATGCTTTTGGTCAAGTAGTAGGATTGTTAAAAAAGTAGGCCAAATATTATGACCCAGTTTGTTCTGTTTATATAAAAAAAACACAAGCAAGTTGAAAGAAATATGCCATAAAATGATGTCACACATTGGTTTGTTTATGTTATGTTTTATAAAGTTATCATAGAATAGAAATATCCTATACATTATTATGTTGTTAGTTATAGTCAAGGGTTGTTGTTTTTTTTCAGTTCACATGCCCTGTCTTTGCATTTCTTGATAGAGGGAAATGCCTATCCTAATTGTCAGATTGTGTCTATTAAATCCCAACTGCATTCGGCATTAATGTAGACATAACAAATCACTGAAAGGAGCTTTTATTTGCATGACCTGCAGCCACTGGATTATGTGTATGGGTGAAACAGGTGGCCATCTGTGTATTAGCTTGTGGGGACAGTGTGAAGCCGATTCCGCAGGAATATGCACCACTGTGGGACTTGTGGGAACCAGCCAATTGGACACCATGTCGAAACGCTCTCATCTTGGGTATGGGGTTTATGACTAAGGCGTTTATTGAGTTTAAGTTAGTGTTAGGTATGTATTTGTTAAGATAAGGGTCTGGGTTAGGCCATAGAAATAATTGAGAAATTAATGAAAGTCAATTCAAAGTCCCTGTAAGAAAGCTGGACATCACATGTACCGGTATGTGTGTTTGTGTATCTGTCATCAGGAGATGCAAAACTGTATGTAACAAAGAACAGAACAGGGTTGGTAACTTTGACCTCAGAGATCACAGGGAGATGCCAAGGGAGAAAGAGATGGGATAGCCACACACCCAGCTCAGAGGTGGGTCTAGAGAGAAAAACAGGAGCGAAGCCCTCACAATGGGGCATAGGAGAAACCCCAAGCAGTACCCAGCACAGCAATCACATCCTATCAAAACCTGGAGACTTCATAAGTCAGTACTGAGGAGAGGAAACGGCCCAGAGAATCATACGCACCAGGAACATTATCCAAGCCCACACATAACATCACACCAAGGGGGTTGGACAGGTACAAGGACAGCCCCACAATGCCAAAACCTATTTAGGTGCATAGGTAAAACTAGAAACAATGACTGATGGAGACATTGATTTAACATCCTACAAGGATAGAATGCAACCTTCATACACTGTTAATGGGCAGTGGTGGCTCAGAGGGTAGAGGTTACAGCCCCCACTTCTGTCAGTCCGCCTCAGGGAAGCTGTGGCAGCAATATAGCCAACATGTATCAACATGTGGATGAGTGTGTGAATGACCGGAACAAAAGTGAAACCCTTTAGAGCCTGTAGACTTGATAAAGAGCCATACAAGTACAGGCCATCTAATGTTTCCTCTCTTTTTCTTTTCTTTTTTTTCCAAAAAACATTAAAGTACTATTAGAGTGCCTGGGGGAAATTTCTCCAATACTTTGGGTGCATTACTGCAGAAAATCACAGTAATTCAGAGAAACAGTAAATTCATGTCCTGATAGTATGGCTTTAACCACACAAGCTTTAAGTTTTATAGTGCCTTATCTAATGTGTGCTAATGGAATATACAGGGGTTTAACATCAACACCGATTGGAATGGAAAGGCCGAATGACTTCATAAAATTCTTCTAAAGGAGCAAAGTATTGAGAGAAAAGTAGTGGACCTAATACAAACACCTGTGGGACCCCATGGTCCAAATGGAAAACCCACTTACCTTTAAATGTAGTTCAAATTTAAAATTAAATTATTCTCTCCACTTGAGGGCTAGCATAACACAAATGGAGCTGGTTTTTCCTACCATTAGCTGAGCTCATTTATTTAATTGACTGTGTAGTACATCTATTTTTTTTATTTTTTTGCTGTCAGTAAAAGGCTGTTTGAGTCTGACTACGCATGGTTTCAGAAAGGCTTTTAAAGAATAATAGAATTAGAATTGGGTGTGTTCTGCTTGATGATACAAGTGAGAGTTTTTAATGCTTCAAACTCCTCCTTTCACAGACTGAGGAGCCAGTGTGAAGATCATAATTCTTTCATGCAGCTGCAGCCCATAACCAAACAGAAGATTCTGCAAGTGAAACTGACATCTCACAAGTGAGAGGACAGACGTAGTTCCCAACCACATTTTAAACCATGGTAACCGATGAAACGCGGTATTACTGTTTACTGAAATTATATTTAGGTCTAAGTTGTTTTTATGTAAAAAAAAAAAAAAAAAAAAAAAAAAAAAAGGGTACATCACCAGTGCATCCTGTCTAGTTACATAAAAGCCACTTTTCTCCAAAACACAATAAGCACAGACTGGCAATGCACACACGGCACCAACACCCAACAACAGAATATTATGGCAAAGTTACGTCTACACAGTAAATTGCACAGTGTTAAATATATAGTGTCAAAGTACATTGACTCTTTTAGATTTATTACAACTGGAGAAAGAATACACCATGTAGAGAGTTAATTTAACACTAATTCAGAGTGGGACGAAATGCACTCGGATTAGTCTTAAAGGTATAGAGGATGATGTTTTATTTCCGGGTGGATCATCAAAATAAGTGGTCCTCATAATTGTCAATAGTTCTGGTGATATGTTTACCGAAGGTTGTCCTAGATGCTTGTCCCGTTATGTATCTTTTTTTGACTATGCGCACTTTTAGGCGTATAGGTTTGGTGAGCTACGATTTCAGACAGTCATTGAAGCTCCCCTTTCTCACCTCGGTTCTTTGAAAATGACCGAGGGTCGTAAGAGAAAATTGTCTACGAAGTGTATGAGAAGAAAAGAAAGGCCTCAGAAGAGGCAGATATATCCCAGAATGCTCTGCGCAGAGAGTTCTCCGATGGAGCAAAAAGCAATGATCATATGTGCGAATGGTCAGTTAACTAAGTTCGCTGTAAAGTCCTCTACATAGTTCCCACTCTATAGCAATTGAGGGATTTAGGGGTTGGGGCGGATGTTTGGGGACGGTGAGCTTGCATGAGCTATATGAGAACTGCTGAGAACTTTTAAACAGAGCATGCACAAGGAGAAATAGGTTGTGCATGCTCTTGCATGTGTATTCTTTTTAAAGTGGAGAGGGCGGGTCTTTTAACACTACCGGTAGTTGTCCCGGAGAATTCCAGTTTTCCTGCAAGCCCCCCTCCCCTCTTCAAGTTTGTGTATTCACTCTACCTTGCTAACTGTCCTTGTTGTAATGCAAATAACCTGTGACATGACCAGTCCTTCTACATAAGACTGGATAAGCCTGAAACAAACTGGCATTAGAACAAGAGCATGCTCCAAACACTTTTCATTACCTGCCCCTGCAACATCAGACCTTTTTGCAGGAATATCTTGATAAGTCATATCTGAACCTTTTATTTAGGCAAACCCATTGAACAACCAGATATCCTAGTTCCTGAGTTGAGAACAGGTCATAACCATGCTTTTCCAACAAGGCAAAGCAGATCCTATTTATATTGTCTAATCACCAACAGACTCATTTATATTGCAAAGCTCACTATGTAAAAGAACCACTTAGAGAACAATTGTATTTAGTCTTGTCTCGCCTTTTCATGTCATTCAAAATTTCAGCTTAGAGAATGACAAACAGTATGCTTTCAGTACTGGAGTAACATAAATTTCACCCAAGGAAATGCACTACATATGAAGCTACAATTGTCCCATTTCGCAGTTTTTAGAAATCCAAGGAGTTCTTCCTGCATTTGTGACAGGTATACTTTATGCAGTGCACACAACGCTCAGTGCTGTGGTTCCTGTTGCAGAGATTGCACACCTGGCCTGCTTGTAATAACAATGAAAAAATCTTTAAAAAAATAGACTTCAGCACATTTTCCCAAAATAAGAGTTGTGGTATGAACTAGATGAGGTTATCTATGTGTGCTACAAGTTTTGTGCCACTACAATGATCTATAGTGTAATTATTGGCTATTATATGCCTATAATAACAATGAATAAATACAAAATACAGTTTTGCCTATCTTCGCAAAGTAAAAAAAAAAAAATGAATGTTAGAACTGTAAATATACAGTCATATGTTTATATAACTATTTTTTTTATGTATTATTGTTTTCAAAGCTGCACTTTAAAATATGAAATTGTCTAGAGCTGTTCTAAAAGAAATTTCTTTTTGTTTACACTTGTGTACACAAAATGAAAAATAAATCTGTCTAAGTCATAACACACACATTTATAGGCGCCCTGCTCTTTAACCAAAAGCTGATCTTTGTATTAGTTTGGGTAAAACCTGGAAGGAGAGAGATATTAGTTCATTTTTTCACAGTTCAGTATCGATTGACTTTACTTCAAGGTTGATTTAGTGCTTTCATGTTTCTCCATAATAATCATTAAATGCTCACAAATATTAATAAATGCGCTGGTACAGCACGGCTGCTCATGTAGATCAGAAGATCAATAAATATCTAAACCACATCAACAATATTTATTAAAAAAAATCAATCCAAGTCAGTTGTTAGAATACTAGCAATCCCAGCTCCAGTTCAATCCAGATGGATGGATGGGATGGAGAGGAATGCCGCTAGTCTCTGTGTGACAGTGGGTAGAATCCTTGACCAGCAGCTCCACAGCTGAACGTTCAGGTGAAGCCTGTGGATCCGCTCAGCGAGGCCGGAGCTCAGCTCCAGCAGATCCTGAACATTGAGTGTGTGTCGGATTTCTCAGAGGCTCCTTTGCTCAACATTCAGTTCAGGTTATTAATAAAGTTCATCTGGTATTTTTTTAATGCTTGGTTTTCCTGTGTATCACCTACGTGCAAAACATCTGGAGTTTTGTGACTTTAATGTTGCAAAGAAATAATTTTTTTTGTCAATGGAAATTTAAAGAAATGAAAAAGGAATCCAGACATAAAACCTGGAAAGTCAGGGTTTCCGTGGGTCATTAAAAATCATTAAAAATCATTCAATGTTTTTTTGTTTTTTTAATTAAGGCCTTAAAAAATTCATGAAAATCCCCTACAATACCTTTAAATTTAACTCTTAAAGTGTTACTTTAACACTGCAAAATCACACATAATTCATAAGAGATAGACCTAGTGTATACACAATATCTACACTATCATGAGTCATGAGTGATGCCAACAGTGAGGGGTCCTTTGAATATCCATGAATGGGGTTGCGGTTTATCCATTTTTGCCTAAGAAAAATTGTGAATAAAAGATTGCATCCAAACAAAGAACAAAATTGAACTTTTCACAACAATCCAATGATTTGATGATAAACAATACTTTTGCTTGTGCAACATATCAGGAAACCAAAAACACCAAATTCACAAAAAATACACTTCAGCGGCTTTGAAATACATTGAAATTTAAGTAGGAGGCCAAAGAAAATGAGAAATCTTAATTGTTACAAAAACCTGTGGACCATCCTTTAAACACAAATAATTGAGAATGGTTCACCACTGGTCAGGAATCAAACTGGTATATAAAGTTCTGTTTTAAGCATCTTGAGGAGGATAGTTTGACTTTTTATTTACATTTATTTATATATTACAAACTTTATAGCATGTGAATTAATTCTGACTGTACCTCAATTTACCATGGAAACATCAATCAAAAAGATCTGACAACACTGGTGCAGTAAAGCTTGTCTCAAAGCCTCTGGTCATGACAGTATCCTATCATTTTTTCTTGTTTTAAAGCAGCCTCTCCTAGCAACCCTCATAATACTACAGCACAGAAGCAAATGCCCAAGGCACACTCCAAAGCACAAGCATAAAAGCCAGTGCTTTAGGTCAACCTAGAGGTCAGCCTGTCCTCCATTAGGAATTTCCACAGAGTCTCGTTAGACCTCACAACCCTTTCCCTCTCCTCCCCAGCAGAATTAGTCTCCTCCCTGCTGCTAAAGAAAATAGCTGGTAATAACTGGTCAGACCACCCAACACCGAGAACCACACTTCTTCAAGATATCATCCTGCTGTTTAGCACTGTAAGCTGGAGATGAAGAGGAGGGAGGGGTATCCATAAGGTGATTGCTTTGTCACCACTCGCCATGTCCTTTTGAACCAGGATCCTGAAAAGGCAAACCTTTAACATTTTGGCCACAAGGTGGGAAGGACACAGCTCATCGATAGCCCTGAGGTTATCAACACTGCTCCAAAACAAACCCCACAATTAGCCCCCAATGGAACAGACAGATAAGTCCAAGATAATCCAGGTCCAACCAGAGCCTGAAATCCAAGTATCACAAAAATAAATAATGGACATCCTGTATGGGTATTTTACAAGAACTACTCCATTAGGGGAGCAGTTTGAACCTCCTCCCTACTTTGAAAACATCTTCTTAAGAACTTCATATTCAGAAGTGAAAATATAAAAGATGTGATTAAAAGTGTGCCAAAACAAATTACAATTCTTTTTCTTCAGCCAATGTCTAACCTGTCTAGATTATTCTGTGCCTGGAAAAAGTATTCATACTCTACCATCCAATTTTGAGACAATCTAATACCTCAAAGGCATCAGTATAATTGAAAAAAAAAAATTGTGTTATCAAAATAAAGTAGTGCATAATTGTCAAGAAGTATTATTTGAGTTTAAAAAAAAAAGTTTTTACAAAAATTCCCATAAAATTATAGAAAAGTATGTATATTTAGCCTCTTTTAGTTTGATACAAATAAATGGAATCAAGTCTTTTGAGTTATTTATTTACCAGCTTTGCACATTTATATACTAAATTATATGGGGTTTGTTTTGCCAAATAGGTGGAAGTTAGTTTTAAGATTTTTGATTTTTTTTGTCAATCCACAGTAAGATGCTGTCAACACCCTGTTTCATGAGGAGGATGGCAAATCAGGACGATTATAGAAAGGCCGAGAGATTCAATTGAGAATCAGGCACTTTTTTGGGTTGGTCCAACGCATGAATTCCTCATGACTTAAAGTTTGTGGTTACATCATAACAAAATGAGAAAGGGTTTATAGTGTGTGAACAGTTTTGCAATGCACTACAAATGCTTTTCTAATATCCTCTTTATTTGATAAAAATATTACTCTGACAGTCAGAACCTGAGTTAATTGAGTGACTAGATGTTTGTCCATTCAAATCTGTGTATAGGAAAAGGCAGGACTAATACATTTATGATCATTGTTTGTCACCTGGTTTAATGCAGATGCCTGGCTTGTATCAATGGTTACGATGTCATAACAAACTGACTCATAAAATATTCCCTCATTAAATTTAGAATTAGGTGTTGATGACTCACTGGAGCAGTGAGAATCTAACTACAAGCCTTTTTTTTTTTTTTTACGTGTTTTGCTTTTCTTGAATGAACTTAATGGCTGAACTATGCAGTGACAGAGTACTTCAAAGAAGACAGGAGAATAAAAAAAAAACACAAGTAATTATATAATGTCAACCACAGTAACAAAAAAATAAAAAAAAAATTGGGCTAATACTAAATTTGGCAGCTATCCTTTTACTATGTCTTGACAAAATCTCTAAGATTAACGATTTTATCCATCACAGATTTTACTTGAACTTCACAGGAAATGGCACTGAATGCAGACAGGTTTTAACACGACGGTATTTTTGGTGCTAAAATCCATGTGAAGTACATCTCAGATGCATTAGAACAGTAGCTACTTTTTTCAGGGTGAGTGGTGTGTTTTAAACCCTAGAAGAGAAGACTAAAGCTCATATTCTTTCATATTTCTGTATTATCTACACAGCATTAACATTAGACCTCCGGACTGTAATATGCACACCAACTCATATTTTAATAACCGTTCTCCAGCAAATTGCAATTAATCCACAAACTTTTGTGGCAATTAATAACCTTTTCGGCTTAATCTGGATGTTTGAGCAGTTTTCCGATTTGAATGAGCAGAATCCATTTAAATTTGATTATTTTTTGCTGTTGCGATATACAATGAAGGGGAAAAAAGCTTGAAGAACATCTAACCCCAACTAAAGATTGTTTGGCTCATCTGGACAAAAGTGAGTGCTAAAGATAATCCCATTTTAAACTAAATCCAACTTTTTCCTAATTTACATTACCCATATCTAAATTTAACTGTTACTGATCTTTTTCTCTTTTAATAAATTGTTCCAACTCACAAAAAAAAAGTTTAGCCACGCCAATCTCTATTGTGTGACACAGAGCAACAAAACACTAGCGAGCACACAATGGAGGGTCGCTGTGGAGCGCTAGAAATAATCATAACAATGACAGCCTCGTATTTATAGTTGCAAAGAGACTCCCGACAGCAGCTCTTAAGTGCTTTGTTATTAACAGGAAGAGCTGCTCCCCATCAAGAACAGACAGCAGCCCTCTTTAATGGGTGACTCATGCTTAAGTAACCAGTGAGGCTATAAATATTAACCAAAGTGCTAATGCAGCATAACTCCAAATGTAGATCTGATTCTTTAACCGTGCAAACTAAAAGAGGGGGGGTTAGAGAGGCAACAGAGGGTTCTGATAGAAAAATGGCTTTCCGAGCATCAGTAGCCAGACAGAGATCATTGGGTCATCTTGCATCTGCAGAGCTCTTCCTGAGTGAAACTCAGGACAATTGAAAGCAAGAGCAAAAACAGAGACAAAAGGGGAATA
The DNA here is from genome assembly GCF_000732505.1 of Cyprinodon variegatus. NCBI lineage: Eukaryota > Metazoa > Chordata > Actinopteri > Cyprinodontiformes > Cyprinodontidae > Cyprinodon > Cyprinodon variegatus. The sequence continues at coordinate 320,608 of NW_015150992.1, read as the reverse complement.
GAGATTGCTGCAGATAGCCAGCACCAACATTTCATCAAAAGTAATGACAGCAGTTGAGGGAGGGCGACGTGTGCAGACAAGTTGCCAGATAGACAAAATGAGGGGTCCTTTAGTGCATCATTTGATAAGAGAGGATGTTTCTTGATTGTTTGCTATCAGGTCACCAGAACCAGCAGGAAGAGAATAAGTGACTTGCTTAAGATTAGATGCCAAAGTAATAAAATAAAGCTTCACTCTGACTCAAGTGTCCACACTCAAATACAGGATGTTGCACGTTTGAGAGTGAGGAGGAAACGCTACATCATAGTTCAGTTTCACAGATTTAGTTTGCGTGTTTGTACATACTGAAGCCGTGTGGTTTTCACACATTTTTGTCAACATGTGCAGGTTCAAGCACGGGCATGCTTCTAAAACCCCAAATAAAACATGGCTTATAATAAATGGACCCGCTCAGATTAAAGTTACTTTTCCCCCTCTGATGTAAAAAACTCCAGGAGTTATAAAAGTAGGAGTGTAGAGAGCCACTGATGCATCTCATCCAGGAACACAGCTTTCTTTGGCTCATTTATGAGCACTGAGACAACACATGACACACATAACTCAACATCCTTCCTGCAAGAGGAAACCTTTGTTCATCGTATCATTCTGAGCTAAATTTAATAAAAAACAATTCCACAAGCTCTCTGTACTTTTTCAGACAAAGTCAAAAGAAAAGAAAAACATAAAAGTCAGCATAACTTCATGCAAACTATAAAGGTTTTGATCCACTGATCTGAACAAAAAGGCAATATTAAGTTTTATTTTCTATCAGCTGTGGGAAGCAAGGTCAGTCACATGCAGTGATGCTTTTTGGTTTTTATTTGCACCCCGTCTACACTAACCGCTGAAGTTTGTGGCTGTTTTACTTTTCTGTGTCAAAGTTTTTGTGACCATAATGTTAAGCTAGTCACGCGAAAAAAAAAAAAAAAAAAACTCCTTTAAGCTTTTTCTTGCATGTTTTATTCACAGCATCAGGAGAACACCTTACACTCTGGATTGGTTGGAAAAACATCCAATCTAGTTTCTAATTTTGGTTAGATTAACCAAAATATTGGTCAGAAACTGATTAAGCCATTATTGATTAAACAAAGACCAAATAAAAATGGTAACTGACTGTTTACTACTATGACTGTTTGGCTTTATTCAAGTGTAGTGTGTATGGACTTAAAGAACAATCACAGTGATGTGTACGTGTATGGAATTCAAATCTTGGCTTTAACATTGGTTGTCACATTAGTATTAACTGTTAATAAATTCAAATACTGCTAAATTATTTTTTTAAATGTCTTTAAATAAGTTTATTTACACTTAATTTGAGTAGGAAAGTAAGATAATCTGCCAATTGAATGATATTTTTTACCCTAAACATAAGATAATTAGATTTCATGCACTTGAGATAAGAGACTGCAGTTGTTTTTTTTCCCCTTTTTTTAATGTACATTTTCTTTTTCCATTGGCAACGTTTCTCACTTACCTGTCCAATAATAAAAAAAACACTTATTCTGAGAAAATTTTACTAAAGACTTTTATTTTGTTGTATTGAAGAAGCATTAGCAGGGACAGTGACATTGGATGCAGGAGCTTACCCACAACCACAGGGTTGGTGATTCAAGACCTGAACCTGGATTTTATTGTTGTTAAACTAACTAAACAATATTTTAGTCAAAAAAAAAAAAAAAAATTGTATTGGGTTTTCCTTTTATCAATATAGCTTGGTTAAAAACACTACCAAATTAGATTGTTTTTTTTAAACCAAAATATTGGTTGGATACAAAACTACCAACCAGATTGATAAAATTTAACCTATTTTCTGGTTGTATTGACTGTATTGATCGGTTTTTAGGGTGAATTTACTGAAACATTAGTTTTGGTAGGAACATAAGCAGCACGCTGTGCCAGGATGTGGACAGTTTAATGTGGCTTTAAAGTCTGGTCTGATGAACTTTACTTTCAATATTCAGATGTATTCAGATATATGGTCAGACGTTTAACAGGAAAGTGTGGTCCTACCCAACCAAGCTGCTGGGCGTGGCATAATGGTCTGGTAAAGATTTTCTCGGCACATCTTGGGCTCTTTCTAACCAGCAGAGCATCATCTAAACTCCACAGTTACTTTTAGCGTACATTCTTTGTGGTCTAATATTCTCCATCATAAACTATGGGGGAGCTAAATGATTGTACATTTTTTTCAAGGTATTTCCTGACTTATTAGGCAAAGAGAAACCTGTGGATTATGGCTCCTTCACAGTCAAAACCAAATAAAAAGCAGAGTATAATGTAAAAAAAACTCAGTCTCGTTCATTTTAGACATTTGTCTTTTAGGTATTGTGATTTTGACACAAGCAACTTTTTCTCAGTGTAGAACCTTCCTATCAACATGTTTCTTGCAAGTGGCAGTAATGTCCGTGTTTTACTTTTTTTTTATTTTTACAGTGTCCTGTCTGGCAATGTGGCAATAATAATAATTGCCTTGATGCCAAAAAGAGAGCCCAACAGTTTTTGCTTTCACAAGTGGAGCAGTACGGTTATCGCCATAGTGTTCCGCTTGATTTATGCATATAAATAGCTTTATTATATTTCATGCAGGTAGTATTACAGATTATATGAACAACGCAATGTAAGTAGAACAGGAAAGGAAAAATGGAGATGAAAATAAAATGAGATAACAACAAAACGTCTTCAGTCTGCTTTATCACCTGCAAAGAGATGTAAAAAGAACAGCACAACCAATGGATATAGTATAAGAGATACAATAAAGTAACACCTTGATACCATCGCTGGAGTATAAGTGGTATTAATTAATCTGACATGTATACTGTGGTAGTTGAAGATAAGAATCAGGGCTTTCTGTATGGAAGCGAATCTCTAAATACCTGGAACCAAGCACCTGTAGTTTTGTGAGAGTGCACTTGTGAATGTAAAGTTTGTCCAAAGGAAAAAAGGTTGTGAAGAGCTGAAGCCCTTCCAGAGCACCAAGGCAAGTGCCGGGGACCAAAAGCCCCAGACATCCAAAGGGACTCCGAGAACAAAGGCGCCCAGGAGGGGCCAACCCAGGAAAATGTTCATGTTAGAGGATCCATCCCAACTTCAAGGTAATGATGGAAAAAAAACACTATCCAAACACCAATGTAAACAAGGAAAATTTCTTTCTACATCCCATTTTTCATTTAAAAGATGTAAACCAAACCCTTTTTTTTTAAATCAAAATGCACCAAAATTTACCTTTTATGTTGCTTTGTTATCTTTTGAAACATTCTTTCCCATTTCAAATGTAAAAAGTAAGTAAAGCTCTGGGATCACAAATGGGAGTTATTAATGTAATGCTGCTGAGCTGTGAGGACACTGCTGAATGCATCTCGACCACTGATGGGAGACCCTCCTATCTTCAGGACACAGAACTTGGTGACACTGTGAGTTAACTTTGCAGCTCCAGTTTATCTGTATCTTCACTGAACATTCTTCAGGGGGTTAGAGGGGGAAATGAGCAAAAAAAAAAAAACAGGGAGGGGGTCGGACTATGAACTCTGGATGTGGATTTTTTTTTTTGTAAATTCAAGATAAGCTGAAGAGCTGTTGCACTGAGCTTCCTTATTGGAAAACAAACAAACAAAAAAAAACTATCCTCGGCAGACTGAAACTCCTCTGACAAAGGAAACTCCCATCAACCATTAGCAGGATTCCTTCTCAGGGTGAACCTTGGCAACAAGGATAATCCATCCCTGGAGAAACTGTTGGTGAATCACAATCATTATGGTTTAGTCTACATCCTGATGAGCCCAAAATGTCTTGGGCGAGGCTAGGGTTTGGCTTTGTTTCTAGCTTGTGGTTTCCCATTGTTCCCTTTTCCTCCACTCTGTCAATCTTTTAATTTGGAAAACTAAAGTGATTCCTTTTGTATCCATACTAAGACACCTCTCTTTAATTTACACATAACCACCAGATGCACTCATGTTTTATTCCATTTAAGCTATTTATGACTTCTTTTCAATGCAAGTCCTGGCAGCAGCTTTAGCACCACCTAGTGGCGTGTGATGAATGCAGGAAGAGGAAAAACTTAAAACATGTCTAGTGACATCAATTAAAAACAAAGCAACAGCCAGATGTGTGTGATGATAGGGTCACTTTAAGAGCATGAAAGCGAAACAATACTAAAGACGGAATATGTTTAGTCTACTTTTTATATTGCAGAGGAAATGGGATTCTCAGGGCTTAATATTTCCTGCTTTCCCAAAGAGCAGAACATTATCGTTTAGAATGGCCTTCATTCTTCTGGGAATGTTATCACTAATTACCTGAACAGCCAGCAGCAGATGTTCAGCTTAGTTCAGAAAAAGAAATCACAGAAAACTCATAACTCATAAAAATGTTAACTTTAATTAACATTTACAGATGACATTCTCTCCAAATCTTTATTCAAATTTACCTCTTTTGCCCAAATGGCATTTATCTTACGGTACTTAGACAAAAAACAAAGAAAAAAAGTTTGGCACATTCAAAATGTTAGTGTTTTCATTTGTGTGAGGTTTGAAGGAACAAGGCTTTAGTGTTCTGAAAATATTTTCTCAATTTCATCCATCCAGTCAGAAGGAGATTCTTCCTCAAAGTCCCTGTGAGGACAGAAGACAAAATGTGATTCATTTCTTTACAGTGTTTTTATAGCAGAGCTGTTTAATAGAAATGATGCAAAGCTAACAAATTCCAATCATTCCTCCGATACTCTCAAAGTTCTCCCTCAACGCATCAATATTCAACGTCTGAACTGTTTATTTTTTTTTAAGCAGACATAGAGACGGGCTTAGAAAGTCAAACATATCTAATTCTAAAGACAGACAATGAATGTGCACATTTAATCCAATTGAGAGAAGGCGGTTTCCAAAGGAAGCATGCATTATTGTGACTATAATACGTGTGCGTTAAGACGTTTCCCTCTACTCGCCAAAGGCATTGATATCCTATTCTTGGGTTTTCAGGGATCAATTCTAACTGATCTTGTTCCTGGGTGGAAGGTTTTAAAATAAACTTCAAATTCAGAAAATAGAGTTGTGTGCAATAGATATCACCAATAATATTTAGTTCATTTTCCCTTGGCTTGTTATACCTTAACCATATGTGCATAATTGGCTGGCTTCCCAGGGCAAACCTGCCCTAAAAAAATACAAATGTTGAGTTTGGACCTTTTGCAAAGCTATTCCGTTAGCCTGATTTTAAGCCAATTTTAATGTATGATTAGGATCATAATAGAATAAGAAAACTGGAAAAAGAATTATTAGTTTATTCTGTGATTTTTTTCAAGCATTTGCCCCTTTTTAATGATACTTATACTCTATATGACTAGATAGATCATTTATCATAGGCAATGTTACAAAATGTGCTAAAAACAGCAACCAGTCTTACGTGTCTTCATCATCAGAGCGAGGCTGCAGTCTGTACTCGTCTACAACTACCTCTGGCTTAAGGCCGTCAGTCTCATCGCCCTGCTTCCGGGAGAGGGGCCCAACTAGAGGATTTTCATCTGAAAATGGAAATAACAGCATCATATAATGCCCTTGGTACCATTTGGAATTATATTAATCTGATGTCTGGAAAAGAAAAAGAAAAAAAAGATGCTCTTGACCTCCTTTGTGAATCAAAAAGGTGCTGAAAGCCTTGTTCAGCTGGGCCTTCTCCAGGAGGCTCAGGATCCTCTCAGGAGGATCCCGCACCCATTGTTTTCTCTGCCTGCCGGCCTCTGATTCACCTGGAAAAACAAGGAAAGAACGTTGGGATCATATCTCCAGAGTTTTCTTTTATACCGCTGCGGAAATTAAATTCTGTCTGCTTTCGTACTTCCATGGGTGGAGCTGGTCTGGTCAGCTGCAGCCATGCTGTCTGATGAGACCAGGCTGGCGTTGGCCAGCATCTGGAGCACAGCACTCGGTGGCTCAGCAGTCCACTGTTTTCTAGGCAGCGGCTCGGTGCTCTCACAGCAGCTTTTAGGGAAATCCTCACCTAGGTAAAAAAAAACTGGGAGCTTTTAGTCCAACTCTATTAAAAAAAAACAGACTTTATAAAGAACCATGTCCCTTTCGCTTTCAACTCATTTGTTATATAACACCACACAGGTTAATGTATTATTTTTTCTTTATGAATCATATATTTATATATGATTCATAAAGAAATATATTTAGACTTAGACAGATTTATTTTGTCATTTTTTTATACATAAGTGTAAAGAAAAAGAAATTTCGTAAAGAACAGTTCTCTAGACAATTTAATTTTTTAAATGCAGCCTTGAAAACACTAAAAAAATACATAAAAACAGTAATATAAACACATGACTATATTTACAGTTCTAACATTTCAGTTTTTTGTTTTTAAATAATAAAATATAACAAATATCATAAAATACAATAAAAAAACCCATTTTACAATAACATTCAGCAGTCTAATGGCAGTGGGGAAGAAATTGTTATAGAATCTGCTGGACCTTTAACAAATACAATAACTATATAAGAAAAACATATTCTTATTAATGTGACAACAAAAATATACACCAACTGAAAAAAAAAAGAAAAAAAAAAAGAAAAAAAAAGGGGAAATTATCTAAATAACTGGTCACACCGCACTGATTACCATTTACACTTTAGGATGGTACAACCTGTCCATAAAGGCAGGGGTGGCATACTCAGAGGCTGAGCGAGCATCCGGATCAGTATAAGACTGAGACAGATGGTCCAAAAATGGCTGCCAGATACTACAGAACATTATACCGCAGTTTCTCCAAATGAAGAATCTCAATAAAATCCCTTAACCACGTTTTAAACAGAGGAACCTTGTCTGTTTTCCATAATCTTAATATTACTTTCTTAGCTATTACCATTCCATACACCACAGTCGTTTGCATAGAAATGCCGCGGTTCCTAAGTGAAGGAGTATATGCAAACAATGCAATCTGGGGGTCTGGAACCAACGTGCACTAATATACTTCAGAAAACAAGTTGAAAATGTCACCAGTATTGAAAGAGTTACAATTATTTTAATGCAAGTTTGCATATGTAAGTCTGCAAATGAATGTATTTTCATTAAATACATTCATTTTAATGTATTTTATGTAACAGAATAAAATAAAGGAATAAATTATAATGAAGCAGTTTAAAATGTTTCAAAAATCATTTGCAATGAAAATCCTTAAAAATTGTTGATGGAAAATTCTAAACTGCTCCATTTATTTTATCCAATAATCTGGATACTGCATTTAATCGCAGTATCCAGTTTTCAGTGAAAACCTGGGAGCTTTTTACAGAACACTGGTGAACAAGCAGCACCAAGAAGACCAAGGAACACAAAAACGTTTTTTCCTATGTTAGAATTTATATGAACAACAGCCTAAAAGTCTGCACAATACAAGGACTGCTAGAGAACATCCGCCTGGTCAGACATTTTATTGGTCTACAGCACGGTAGATATGCACAGTTGTTGTCTTTTTGATATAGTGCTGCCGTATTTACAACCACTATACACATTTGTTTGTGCCCCATAAATGAAAGTCCGACATTTATTTTCAGCCATACCTCAAAAGAATTAATTAAATAATAAACAAACAAATAAAAAAATCATGAGACAGGCCCGGACAAAAATGATGGCACCCTTACTCCTAATATTTTATTGTTCCTTCAGGCAATCACAGCAATCAAGCGATTCTCGTCACTGTTAATAGGAAGTCTGCTCCTCTCAGCAGGTACGTTGGCCTCATTGACTACATCAGCAAACTGCCCCAGTTGTTGAAGGCTGCTTTTTCCACGCAGAGTGTTTCACCTTATCTCAAAGATCCTCTAAAGATTTAGGTCAGGGCTCATAGAAGGCCACTTCAGAATAGTCCAATATTTAGTTTTTTTTTTAGCGTTTTTAGCAATGCATTTTGGCTATTTATCTGATGTAAGATCAATGACCTGCGTCTCGGACCAAGCTTTCTGACACAAGGCAGCACATTTCTCTCTAGAGTCTTGAGATTTCATTAAACCCTGCCAATATTGACGAGGCCCTCTATCAGATGAAGCAAAGCAGCCCAGAGCATAAAAGAGACACCTCCATGTTTCACAGTAGGGTCAGTGCTCTTTTCTTTATATGCTTTATTCTCTTTCAGTTTAATTAGAGCTGTTGTTCCTTGGCAAAGAGTTCAATGTTTGTCTCATCTATCCGTAGGACATTCCCCCAGAAGTTTTATAGCTGGTCAACATAATTTAAAAATTCCCGTCTCGCTTTGCTTTTATGATTTGTTTTCAACAATGGTGTCCTCCTTGGTTGTCTCCCATTAAGTCCACTTTGTTTCAAACAAGGACGATCTGATAATGATGTTCATTAGGCTTGTAGTTCACCTTTTATCTCTTTTGGGGCTTTGATGTTAGCATTCCTATTATCCGTTTCTTTGATTTGTCATAATTTATTTTCCTGTGGCCACCTCTATGTTGGCTAGAGTCCCATGGATCTTAAATTTCTGAATAATTTGAGCAATTGTGGTCACAAGAACATCCAGCTGCTTGGAGAAAGCCTTCACCTTGAACAGCTTAAATATATATATTTTTCTCCTAATCTCCTTGTGTGAAGCTTTAATCTCAAACATCCTGTGGCAGTATATGCAGTCAAAGGTAATTTATTAGAGAATTGATTCATGAGGTCAGAATATAAATGCACAGCACACTTCAAATAAATAAATTCCAGATATTTTTCTTCCTTTTCACAAACATTTGGAAATCAGTGCTGATCTATGATTTAAAGTCTCAATAAAATGCATTGAAAATGATTATGTTTACATGAATAAGTGTAACAATTTCAGATTTGGACTATTTGCAAAGCATAATCAACCACCTACCTTCACTTGATGTTTTTATTAAACTCTTCTCTCCCAGGAGATTAGCCACTTCCAGCCCTTCCTCCTTGTTCCATTGACCTCTTCCCCTCTTCTCTTCCTCTGTCTTTAAAACAGCCTGCGTGATCTCACCCAGGATGGGATTTCACAGATGAGGAAGTTGTGTAAGACTTTAAAATGGTTTGACAGTGAGTTGTAAAATCATTTTAGGTCCAGAGTTGCTTGTGTCTTTCTACCTGTGAGGGCAGATGTGAGCGCAGGAGTCTCGAAATCCTGTGGGAAGTCAGGATTGTCTGCACCGACGGCCTGTCTTTTGGGTTGGTCTTGAACATTTGCTTGATTAGGTAGTGCAGCTCATAGGGCAGGTGTTTGGGAAGCGGAGGGTACGCACCTCTGCACACCTTAAGGATCAGGCTCTTCCAACTGGACGCCTGGAACTGGACACAGGAAATGAGAGTCAGGACTCCTGAGATAACAAACCAAACCAGAACATCTAAAACAATATAAAAAAACACACGAGGGTAATCTAACCCAGCTGAAAATATGGAGCCCCTGACATTAAATAACAAAGCTATGCAGGATCTCAGTGATTTTAGTCAACAACTGACTGATAAATATTTGGACAGAGGCCTTTAGCTAAGTCAGAGAGGGGAAAGGCAAGTACCGGGTGTTTCAGGGTGCAGAGCTCGTAGAGGACACAGCCCAACGACCACACATCACTGCAGGAAACAAAGACAGAAGGGGAAGTATTCATTAAACCCAGACGTTCGTCATGCACGGTAACAGACATGTAACATTACAGGAGTTACATAATGATCTGGAAAACAAGCCTATGACAGCCTTGAAACATCAGCTTATTTCCTGTTTGCATATTCAGTCCTGACAGAGCGGGAAATAGAAACAGAAGGACGGGTCAAATTGCTTTACACTGTCAGCGACAAAATGATCTTGCACTAATGAATGTACTGAAACTGAAATCTCAATTACATTGCAAATTGTAGTTGACAATAAAGAAATTGATAGATTGCCACTAAAGGTCAAATTAGGTTTGTGTAAAACACTGGATGAAGCTTTAAAGTTCTATAAAGTGGACACACATTAAAGTAGATGACCTGTCCTTGCCTTCCCCTGCAAGACTGCAAAAGCAACCAAACAGAACCAAGCTGTTCTCCTGTGCATGACGAATCATGATGTCGCATCAAGCCACAGGACAACACCCAGGACCAATAACCGGCTTGTTTAGTAGATTTAAACATACAGAGCTAGGACAGTGAAGAGGAGGATGTTCTGATTAAACAAGACATTCAAACAGAAGCATAGCCTTTAAAATTGGGCAATGTAATTACCTTAATCTCTTCGAAATTAGGCTTCTTTGTAAAAGGCAATTAATCTAATTAAAATCACAAATAACCTTGTAATCAATCCATAAAGGAGCATTTTTTAAATGTGGGCCAAAGCTACAAACAGCATCAGAAAAGCACAGAGAGAATCCACACAAACACACAGGAACAGTTGTTTAAAAAGGAAATCACTAAATACAGAATCAAACCATGTTTTCAACGGCCACGAAGTGAAGGATATACTTTAAGGATTTAGTCAGTTATGATGTGATTGAGATCTCAGCTGAATATTTGCATATATCTGTATGTAGGGCAATGTTTTGGCCGCAGGCGGGCAGCACTTTAAAAACTGGCAGGATTCTGTAGAGGCAAACACACCGTGGGCTTAGAGAGCGGTCTGAAAACCACCAACAGGCAACAGTTGCTCACTGCAGCCACAAATCCTTTTAAGCACCATGCAAAAAAAAATAAAACTTCTTATCAGTGAAGGGGGATAAAGTTCCCTGTGGTTACCTCAAATATTTTTTTCATAACTGTGGACATTCTCTGGATACTGAAATGATAAATATGCTAATTAGATAGATAGATAGAGAGATAGATAGATAGA
>NW_015150992.1:294545-309530 GCF_000732505.1 Cyprinodon variegatus | reverse complement strand
TTCTTTCTTTAAATATTTTTCATCAGAAAGTAAACTACCTCTTATTGTTGTATGGCTTGTTGTCCCAAATTTCTGGTGCCACATAATACGGCGTCCCAACATACGTATGAGCATAAGCCTTGGAGCTGCAAAAAATGTACCAACATTTCTTTCAAATATAAAAGCTAAAGCAGCAATGTGATATCAGAGGTTCTCTAAATTTGTTTTTCTACAGCACCTGTTCAAAATGCAAGCAGAGCCGAAGTCCCCGAGCTTCACTGAGCCGTCGTCTGTCAAGAAAATGTTCTGAGACAGGAAATGAGAGAAGTGGTGATTTAACATTAAGGAAAACATAAGAGGGTTCAGCTGAGTCAGATGACATCCCACCCAGAAGGAAGGTGTTTATGGACGTGGACTCTTCCCTGTTTCGATAAAGCTATTCAGTTCAATCCTTATATAAATTCATACTTTGATGTAACTCTACCTTAGACTTTAAATCTCTGTGCAGAACCCTCTTATCATGAATGTGCTGTGCACCGGCACACATCTGAGCAAACCACTTCAAGATCTGCAAAGGGAGAAAATTTATTTATTTATTTATTTTTCAGAATAAGGGTAAAAATAAGCACAAGAACAGAAAAACAAACAAATAACAGCTGCAGGCATTTGACCTACATTATCAACAGTAAACTGAGAGGATTTCTGCTGCTGAATCCTCTGAAGTAGATCCCCTCCACTGCAGTACTCCATAACAATGCACAGGAGGCTGTCAGCTGGAAACACACATTTTGTTTTATGTGACCAAAGTAAAAGCTTTAAAGGAAAAGTTTTCACACCACTTGAGCTTTTTTTCATTAAGTCCTGATTTTTATTTCTATTTTATGGTCTAGACTAGGAGTAGACAACTTTTATAAATCAGTATTTCTTCTGAACATGCGGTTAAACTGGCTTACACAGACACAGCAACATGAAACAATAAGCTCTTCTTTTTCTTAGGTTTTAATATAAGTATAAACTAATTTTTTTTTAACCCAGGTCACCCGAGTCGAGGACCAAGGCGCTAATCACTGCGCCACCTGCACGTCCCAATCAGAATTAGCTTGTACACAAAGTTGATGAATAGATGTTCATACAAGTTTAAAAAAAACAATCCGCGAAACGTCTTCAAACTTTGGAAACCAAGTCCAGTGGATTTTTTTTTTTTTTTCTTACTTTTACGGAATGACTATGACCTGGGTGACTGAGAATCTTCATCAGCAAGCTGAATAAATTTCTCAAAGTGGAACAAGAAACTTTTTTTAAGAGATATATCACTGAAAAAAGAAACAATTGTTTTATGTCCTACCCTGCTAACATGAAACAATTGTGTTAAAGTAACTAAATATGTAAATAAGTAAATGCAAAGAAATGCTTGCATTCTGTTTTTCAGTGTATATGAGATGACTATTGGTCAAATTAGAGCTTTATAAAAATTTGTGAAGAAAGTTACTGCTAAAAAAAGAAGAGATCAAAAATTTCTTGTTGAGACACAACATGTGGCTAAAGAGTAACACTGCAAATGTCTTTACACGGAGGTGGCAGCATTATGCTTAGGAGATGTTTTTAATCAATAGGCAGTTATGAGAAGATGGATAGAGATAGATGTTGTTCATTTGTTCTCCTTCAACTTAGCTTTTTTTATGTTAGTATTTCTACAAAAAACAGAAATCAATTCTCTAAAATGGTCTATAGAAAAGATCCCCCCCAAAAACAATGAAGAGTATGACATGTGAAAAACTGATTTTTTCTTTTTCATCTGGAATGTTTCAAATTACCCTCAAATGCCTCCTTAAAAGCCACCACATTGGGATGCTTCATTCTGGACAGCAGGACTGCTTCCTTTCTTGAACTCTGTAGTTTGGATTGCTTCTGTATAAATCAACAAAGAGCATTCCATGTAAATTAGCCAAGTTAACATACATAGAAATAATCTGTTTGCACCCACCTTTGGCAGCTGTATTTCCTTGAGTACATATTTATTCTGAGAGCTTTTGCATTGAACCAGCACAGCTCGACCGAAAGACCCTTCCCCGATCATTCGGAGGTGGGAGTATTTCTCCATTATGCTCTCAAAACGCTTAGAATACAAGAAACTTTCCAAATACAGACAGTCAGTTAGAAAAAAATATATATAAAATGTCCTATTCTGCACAATTCTCCATTCAAAGTTCAAAATTGGTTCACAATTTATTGTAATTCAACCTGGGCCACTCGTGTACTTTGTTGTGTCGCTACTTCCTTATTATTGTATGACGTAGTGTGAGTCGAACTGTACTGCGCTGATTGGCCGCTAGATGGCGGCAGACTACAGTTTCTATTTACTTTGATTGGAAAGAAAAACGTGGCGCAACCTATTCTGATAAACCACAGCATTTAAAAGCATATCACTATTAATTTATATTTTATACATTCTAGGTAGTCAGCTACTTTGTTGTGAAACAATTAAGTATGTTTCCAAAACTTCCCTATTCTTTATTCATTTTAATTTTATAACATAATTGGCTTTATTTACAAATACTTAACGGTTGTTCCTTTTATCCTTCATTTTATTTATTCCATTATGGCTGCAACTAATGATGAATTTGGCAAATAAATAAATCTGTGTATTATTTTTTTGAGCAATCAATTAATAATAAGGTTCCTTAAAGGTTTTCTATTAAATTAAACCAGGTGACACTGAAACGTTTCCACTTAAAGAGTTCTGGAAAGAGCATATTGACAGACAAAAAAGGGTTTTTAAAATCTTAGTAGAATTTCTGCTCTAAGTGGGTTGCTCAGGCAGGTAAAAGCATGTTTTAGAGTCTCTCTACTCCATTTGACGTTTAATCATACTTTCCTACAGCATTTGCTAACAAATAGACGCATATATTTAAACATCCGTAATTTCTAGATAAAAGGTATAGTGGATAAAATTCTTTCAGCTTTGAGTTCTGGGGCGTAAATCTTTTCCATTGTCATTACTTACCAACTTGTATCGATAAACATTCTACATAAAACTGATATTTACAAGCACTAATATCTACATAAATTGAGTATTTGATAAGATTTTATTAAAATTGTTATTTATCTATGATTTCACTGAAGACCTCTAGATGACTTGCAGAGACACATCATTTTCTCTTTACCCCATAACACAAAATCTAGTTCTGAAAAGAGCAGGAATTCTGTACATATCATCTTTGATGTTAGTATATTGATGTGCATAATTAACCACAACAAAATAAAATGTTTTCAAAATTCCAGTTGAGAGTATTACTGCTGCCACCATCTGTATTAGAGGAAAGGAAAATGCTAGGGTTGGCCACCGGGGTGGCTATTGATTGACTAAGGGTGCCCATGCCCACCCTTGGCCTCCCATCTAGCTCTGCCACTGCTTGTATGAGCTATTAGAACTGCAACTTTTAAACAGACCGTGTACGAGGAGAAATCAGCTTGTGCATGCTCTCGCACATGCATTTTTTTCAAAGTGGAGAATCCTCCATAATACCTTTAAGCATTCAAAATCCAATTAAAATGTTCTAACATCATTAAGTTTCTGCATAATTTTCAGAGTGATTTCAAAGAACCTCTCAACTTTCAGAAAACAGCTGAAATATTGATGCCTAGATTCTCTTCACACTTTCATTATGGAATAGAGGTTCAAAGTTGAATCTATTACTACAAAAAGACTACAACTGGGATTTTAAAATTAATCCTCCTGAAAATTTACATTATACAATAATAATATCTGTTCTGAGTTTCTTACATTTGTCCAAATTCAGTCCTAAGGGTTGCTATCTTGCATGTTGAAATTGCATTTGGAAAATAAAAAACAGTAACAGCAGATTAAGTTAAGCTGAGCCAAAAAATAAACAAGCAGCTTCCTCGCAATGAGCAGAAAGTACAAAAGTTGACTTTGAGATGTGAAGTGAAATTTATAAGTACCCCCCCAAAAAAATTACTCAAGTAAAGTAAAAATACTCAAAGTACTTAAGTACAGAAATCAAATAATTTTACTTTTCACCACTGCCTTTGACATGAAGAAGTTATTTCTATCTAGCCTGCTACAACTATTTTCTTTTTCTTTCTATGTGAACCTGAGAAATGTTTTTTGTGATAATTCCAGATAAAGCACAAAAATAAATTACACTTTAAATGATGTTTCTAAGAAATCGTTCTGAGATTTTTAAGCTGATGCATTACCTCCGACCCTTTGCAAAAAAGTAGTATACTCTATTAAGAATACTTAAGTATAAGTTTAGAAAGTATACCGAACAATGTACTTTTAGTGTACTTGAAGTATTACTAAAGTAATACTTCTTCTAACTAAATTGGGACATTTTGAAGTTTAACTTGAGTAAACAATAAAGTAAGCAATAGTATAGTCGAGTACACTTGACTATACTATTGTTAAGTATATGAAATATAGTTTAGAATAAGTAAACTCTAAGTGCACTGACTGATTTTAAGTATGAAATTAGTGCATTCTTTGTATACTTGAATAAACTACTTTTTGCTAAGGGAATCCTACAGCTACGCCCACCATACATGTTCTTACAGCACTAAGTATATCATCACCATTTTCCCAGTTACAGGGAGGAAGTATGACAGTAACCACCACTTTTCAGTCAGAAAAATGGAAGCTGTTATGTTAAACCAAAATTCAGACAGTTGCTTCAGCTTTGCTAGCAGTGGTAATATCCAACATTGTTGAATCTCTCAATCTAAAACAGATACGTTTAAGGTGGAAATCCTTAAGAATCCATGGTCAAATGTGTCAAAAGTTTCTAATCCACCTTAAGGTTCATCAATACCAGCTAGTTTCTATTGATATAATTGACACTAATACACACAGAGCAAAGAAATATTATATTTCTTTAGTGTATTCTATTAACACTATTTGGTGAAATCCTGCTGTGAAAATCCATTTGTCATTACCCAGCTTTGCTTTTATTGACAGCCTACATGTGTAAGTGGAAAAAAATACACCACTGGATTCCATATTTAAAACAGTCATGTTCAGACAAGCTCTGTTTGACTCAGAATCATCTGCATGGTGAGGAGGTATTTTTTGTGCGGGGTAATTTTTACTGTCCCTAGTGAGGGTTAGTGATCTATTTAGCTGCTGACCTCAAACTGTGGATGGAGATGCTTTTCTCCTGGCAGAACTACTAATCACACTTTTAGAAAAAGTGGGCAGAGTGTGTCAGGTTGCAGGGTCAGGCCATCGTGACATGGATAAAAAGAGGGTCTTGAAGGAACTATAATGAGGGCAGCTGAAATGATCCCTTTCCCCCTTCTGCTTTTGCAGCTATGAATGCATGAAAAGGAGCTAACATGCGATGGCATCAGGGTAAAAGGGCTTTAATTGGTCACAGATGGAGAAGCCTGATATTATTTCACAAAGATTGGAACTTTTGGATATGAGCCAAAATGACTGGCAGCTAAATTAGGAAAGATGGAAATAAAATAGAGTCTTTCTGACAGCGGAGTTTCTTGTGGAAACTTCTAATTAGGTCTGAAAAGGCTCAGTTTGGAGGAGGATGTTCAACTGATGGAGCACAGCTCAGGTATTTGGTGATTTATTTATTCATTTTTTAGATAATGTTTTTTTTGTGTGTGCAAACACTTGTTAACTTACTTAGAAATACGACATAGATTCAGGATATATCTCGATTTCTATTCACATGATTGATTTAATTAACATTGATCCTGTTTATCCCTCTTAATTTTTGGTTCATGTTGAGTCAGGTAGTCTTTTGGGATTTTGTGGAACAGAAATTTGCTCTTTGGATATTTGGATATGGAAGAAAAAGCATAACATTTAGTTTGTATATGCAGAGAATAAAAGTATGGTCCATTATTCTTTCATTATTTGGTAAATGGGTTCTGCTCAGTCAGAAAGAAAAGGGTGTCAGTGAACACAAGTGTATAAAGCTTCCACATATTGTCACATGGTTTTAGGTGTGATCCTGGAATAAGTTATCCTGACACATCCTGTAAGTTTAAGGATGATGATCTATTGGAAGGAGAAGGTTTGACCCAGTCTGACATACCGGTATTTAGTTTAGTCTCAGGCTCTTTTTTCAGTTTATCTTTTACATCTCTAAATACTTTCCCCCAGCATCATGCATTCATTACCATCCTTCACAAAGGAAGTGGTGCATTAAAAGTAATGGCGCTGTCACACCGTGACAATTTAGCCAGTGTATATCAATGTCCCAGAAACTGATCAAACTGTTGGCCTAAGGTCAACTTTCTTTTTCCATTTTGGACATATACATACAATATTTAAAATGAGTCCAGAACTTATATCCAACGACAGCCTAACTTAAGCATAACGCACGGCGTATTGCTCATGAAATGTCACAACCAGTGTCCTGAGGGGGGATGCAATGCGGCCGGAGGCACCAGGCCTGCATAAAAGGTACAAGAAGAAGATTTCTCTAAACTTTGCAGTCGCAGTAACAGTAGCTGCTGTTTACCACGTGCCGAACAAGAAAAAAGAAAAAGAAAGAAATAGAGAAGGTTTGCAGTCGCAGCAGATTCAGCATCATGTGTGCTAGGAAGTTTGTTGATCATGGGCGTGAATGTAGAAAGGATCCATCACACCGCCTTTGTAACTTACAATTAATGTGTGTCAATGATCACATAACTTACCTGTAAGTCATGGCGCACGTATGAGCATACAAGAAATTTTGAGCGCACAAAATTTCTTGACATATTTGTTAATGTGTGCCGGCGTACTCATAAGTCACACAAAACTTACCCATAACTTATCTAACATATGCAAGAGTTTTTGCCAAATTTTTTATATGTCAGCATATGCTGGTTAAATCGTCAAGGTGTGACAGCGCCATAACACGCATGTACGATCTGTAATAAATGCATATAGATTTGAGCAAACTGCACACTGGACTCAGCATTTGCACCTAATATTCAACTCGTTCATCTTCCCATTCACCATGACCAGTCTCCCTGTGGTCCCACTGCCTTATTAAAACAAGCTTACAGTGTGATAGTGGAACCAACATGTTACATGATATGTGAATGGATGTTAAAAGGTTTACCCAAATATATATTTACCAAAGCAGTATAATCTAAAATAAATGTTCAATATGTTTTTTCAAGTCAAAGAATCCTTTTATGATCTTTTATATAAAACACTAGATAGATAGAGCCTGAAATACTAAGTCAGCACGATGTCCACAAAATTTAGAAAAAAAACCAAAAGGTAAAGATGAAGATCTCTGTTTTAAAACCCAGAACATATGAAGGTGAGGGCACTTGCATGAGTCACACACAATAAACGTAATTTTCCATAATGAATTTTTTAAAAACCCAATAAGGTGGGATGTGCCTATACAGTCTGCCTCAAAAAGGACTGAGGGCAACCATACAACTCATAGTGGCAGCTAGGGATGTTAGGAGGTCCCTATGCTAAATGCATTGGTGCAAGGCAGCATACTGCTTCCTGGTCCTAGCTCCTTCCTGACTGCCAGCACTTATCATGGTGACAGCAGACACATTTCCTATTTAATTTATTTGAACTGAGCCACTGGTTAAGTGAACAAAATGAAGGAAAAATTGGCAGGATTTCTACATTCTGGACCTGGATTGTTCACATGTAGTAAAAAAGCTCCAAACACTGTTGTTTTTTTATATGTATTTTTCTCTGTACGTCCTCTGAATAATCTTAATATTATCCCATGATAGAAAGTCGGATATAATCTAAAACTCCTGTAAATATTTGCTAAATAAGAAGAAGAAGTTGGCAGAGAGCATCGCTTTTCATATATGTGATCTATTCATCGTCTTCTCTAGTTATCATTTCTATTCACATGCAAGGAATATAGTCATAATGTTGTCTTTAATACAGAAGCCTTAAACACACAAATATACTCCAGAAAAGCCGTGGACATTTTGACATTCAGTGTGATGGATTAGTCTATTCAGGCAAATTATTTGCTGATTGATTTCCATATCACCCGTTATTGAATGAAACGTGGTGGTCCATGTGTAAACTGCATGCGCAAATTGAAGTGCATTTGATTTGTCAGTTCAAGAGATGAAATCCTCACCCATATTTTCCCTCAGCAGAAGTTCCTATGCTGCTCTAACTAAATGCATCACAGCCTCACAATAGCATATAGCAGGTCAATTTTGTTATATTACATCCCTTTTTTTTCCTATTTGCAAGCGGCCAGCTAGAGTAGCCAAATAAAAAGAGTAAATAACAACGGACATTGAGGCAATTTGTTTATGGCTTCTAGAATGTTGCGTTCAAGCCGTTCCGAGGGAATATGGAGGGCACTGTCAAGATTTCGTGGTGTGTCTATTAGGTCTGCAGAAAAACCCTGCTAACATATGGGTGCAGAGATGGCATATGCTGGCTTAACTCAAGAGATTTACAAATAAAACATTTTAATTTAATTCTATTAAACAGCTGAAACAGAGCGACTTAAAACAAGCTTTGCCTCCAGACAATAAATGTCAAGAAGCTTAAACTTACAAACAAACAAGTAAATATTTGTTGATAGAGTTAAAATAATAAGTTCCCTGCAGATTCCTTTATGTCATTCCACTGTATACACGTGTTCGATGAAAGGTAGTTAAACATGGTTCTTCTACAAGTGCAAAGCTCCAGGAGGCATACCAGTTTAGGCAAAGATTTGGAGCTGCAAATGTGCTTCTGTCAAAACACCGACTCAATGGGACTGAATACAAATGCATGCACATATCTGATATTTATTTTTTTAAATGTATGAAACCTGAGTCTGTTTTACAGCTTACAGCCATATGCTTCCTTCTATTTATCTAAAACACAATAAAACACCTCGAAGTTGTAGGCTGCTGGTAATTTCAGTATCCACAAATTGAATGTGTTCGATGTAAAAGTGCTTAATCATATAAAGATCTTGCTTTAATGAGAATGTGTGTCGCTGTTTGGATACCGAGGGAGCTTCTAAATGCAAAATAATCTCCCTGGTTTCTGCCTCTGCATAAATGACGAATGAGTCCCAGGAAGCAGCTGAGGGGCAATAAAGAAAATGAAAATAAATGAAATTAAAATCTGCAGGAGAAGGAGTTTCTCAAGGAAGTCAGGCTCCAATGGTTTTAATGTGATATGCTGGCAATTATTTTAGACCTATTTATGGATCTGTTTTTGTGTTCAGCTATACAGATATAATCGCCTCAACACAATATCATACTTAGAAAGACATTAATAATAACAGCCTTCCAGCCTGGTTTCCTTTAATTAATCACTATAAAACTTGTTGTATTTCTTCTGTATTTCACATTATCAGCAAAGCATGGGTATTGTAAAATGAAAATTTGCCCTACCAGTTTCATTTATGAGAAAAAACTGAATACGCTTAAAGACACCAAGAAATGAGTGTTCAAAACCTTAAAGGTGAACACACATTAACAACCAGAGCTCTTATTAATCGCTTGAATACAGTTTTATATACATATTTATGTGACTCCATGAGATATTGCAGCAATATGCTGCACCAACCCAGGTGAAATATTTTAATGTAGAAGACAAATGACTTAAAATTTAGGTCCTGTGTGAACTTAGATAAGGAGAGCACGTTATGATAAGCCGAGATGTTTGATATTCACTGATACAAAACACTTTCATATGGAAACAGAAAATGCAGCCTCGCTACAAATCGCTGCCCACATCTTAAAATTGATCGGCGGTTGAAGTAAAATGAACAAACAAACACAAATAAAAAGCATGACATCAATTTCACAATAAGCCTCACTCAGACTTTTTGGACGGAGGAGTTTTCTTTGTATGTGTTTTTTTCATGGGTTTAGTTTCATCTGATGAACAACTTTATTTCCACCCTGGCACACAGACAATGATCCTGATCCTTAGATGATTATCTTTAATACAATGGCTATCCTTATTTCACGGTCCACCTTGTTGTTATTTGCTTTATATTTCGGAGACTTTTGGAGCAGATAAATATGATGAAAATACTAACACTGCATCAACTCTGCATGACTTAAATAAGAGCTGAGGCTAAATATACTTTATACAGAGTTTAGGTTGTAAAAGTGATAATAAATCATTATTTTGCATCTTCATTATTCTTCCCTGAGCTTGAAGCTCTGGTGAATTGGTTTAAGTGACATGGGATCAAATATTTAAAGTAGAAGTTGTGTTAATGACAGCATTAATAGTAGCAGTAGACAGATAGATAGATACATAGAGAGATAGATAGATAGAGAGATTAATTGATCTGTTTTCACTGTTCAAAAAAGGCAAAAAGTAATGGTTCTTCCATACGTTTTCATGCAATATCTACAACAGCACCATCATAAAAAGCTTTTAAAAGAAATCTAATGATTTTGTCATAATATTGGTGCTGATGACTGGCTTGATTGCTCATTCCATTCACCTGCGAAGTCCCACCCAGTTTCTCATTACTGCTCTTCTGGTTCACCTGCTCCAGTCTCCATTTAATCTGCCTTTTTCCAGCCGTCAGTGCCAGATTATTCGAGCTCTTGGTGAGAGTTTTCGAGCGGATATTATTGTTTCTGATGCTTTGCCCTCTTGATTGTCCTGCCTTCCTTTGTCTGCTTGGATCTGATCTCCTGCCTGTTCTTCTGTCTTTGAGGCTTCAACGTCTGAGACTCTCTGGACAGCGTTCGCCTCGTCTTATCGGCAGCCGACCGTCTGGAATCTACCTCCTTCAATAAGCACGGACTGAACTTTAAAAACCGGGTTAGTGACTCACATGTTCACTAACCTGTGTTTCCTTTCTGCAGAGGTCCTTGCCTTAGACATCCTCGCTGTTCTCTGCAAATTCGTCCTTTCTAATAAATGCCTTTTGAGATATCATACCGTCTGTTTGAATGCTTGGTCCTCTGTTCTGAGCCTTGACACATTTTTAGATTTAACTTGTGTTTTATATTTCCTAACTGGGCTAACCATTGTACATCATCTTTTATACTTATGACACCTCACTCAACTTGCCTCATTCTGCAGTATTAATCTTTTTTTTTCTTCTATAAAGGTAAAACAGAAAATCTTGTTCTAATTCCCAAAGCTTTCAATACATATTTAATTTGGTATTCCAGGTTTAAACTATATAATGCAAATGTGGAAAACTTGAACCTTATTTCAGGCCTATCAGATTCCTTCATCAGCATGTGGACACTAAAGAAGACTAAATGGCAAAAGTAAATCCAAAGTGCCAAAGTATAATCTGAAGGCAGAAATGTAAATTCTGTAACATCCTGTAAATCTTCAATGATGTGTCTTTCGTAACTGTGAATGCTCCAGCATCCAGTGTTGTAACCCGTAAGAGGTGTAGAAACAGCAATTTTCAGGGCTATTTAAGAGGCTTTTTAACAGCAGAGGAAAATTGCAGGAAACTGAAAAGACTAAACAAAGAACTTATCAGAAATCTATCCCAGACAAACAAAACATGAATTTAATGCGTCTGTGCCCATGTGTTGTTTCTAATTTACTTTTAAGTATTTTATAAATAGTACAGAAAAAGTAAATACTAAATGATGCATAACCAACAATCTTCAACAATACACTGTTTTTATCCTCTTTCAGAAAAGCAAATGTGTCTAAGACATGAACTTAGTGCTACCCCTTTTATTGGGGTGATTTGTTTTTATAAAAACAAGAAAAGAAGAAGAGTTGGTGCCGAGTTGTCTACTGAAAAATGCCCTCATTATCTTCAAAGCTATACATTTCAGCCACTAAAATGAGAAAAGTGCCAAAAAATTTGAATGAATATGTTTGATTTTACTGTAGAAGTAATGGCTGTTATCTTTCTCAATCTTTAGGCCAACGGGGAATTTTAAATCATCAGTGAGGCTGAAGATTTGTTTGAATACAAAGCAGAAACAAAATAGGCTGTGAAAAATCCACTAATGTTTTGGTATTCAAGCATGATCGTGTCCCTTTCTTCTTTTAAACAACTGTCAGTCTAACATTAGTTAGAGGTCTTTATTTAATTGGAGTAACAATAGCTTACTTCTTTTTTTTTACTAACACATTAAAAGAAGTTCACATTTCACAAGAAGGAAATCTGTGGAAAGTTAAATACCATTCACCCTAGTTATATAGCGCCAATTCAAAACACATGTCATTACAGAGACAGATCATACCATACAAATATATACTACATATATGGATATCATACAAAACTATATTTGCAACTGTTTATTGTGTAGCATTGTTAGCTAACCTTATTTTGGAGGCAAAAAACTAGAAATGTTAACAAAATACAATCTGCCCTTTTCACTGTTCAAAAGAGATACATTAAAGTAAAAGGTAAGTTTCTGAGACACATAGGAGCTATATCATGCATGGATAATTTCATGTCATCGGCAACAAAAGAGAAACTGTCAATTGCAAACTGAAACATTTTGCTAATGGATGTGTGGCTTATTTTTTGCAACACAGAGAAGACAAGAGTGAGTATTCTTAGCTTCCCAGGAGATTATGCAAGAAGAGTCAATGTAAGTAAAAAGGGTTTTCTTCTGAACACATAAAAAAAGTTTCTCTTTAAACCTGTTTTGTTTTGTAAAACATACCTAGAAAAAAAATTTAAAATTATTTTATCATTTTATTTCACCCACTTTGTTATAAAGAAGATTCTATTCAGTAAGTCCAAAGTTTTTTATTTAAATGTAATAATAATTTAACTTTATTGATCTCACATTGGAGAAATTTACCTCTGCATTTAACTCATCTCCTTGGGGAGCAGTTGGTTTCCATTGTGATGCGGACGGGGGAGCAATCAGGGGTTAAGGGTTTTGCTCAGAGACCCAGAGTGGCAGTTTGTGGGAGTGGGACTCGAACTCACAACTTCAAGCTCTATGCCCTAACCAGTAGGCCGCCACTCCTGCCAAATATTCAGGAAAGCCTGAAGTAACGATGACCAATTTGGCATAAAAAGAAGAACAAATGCGTATTTGAAAATACATCTTGCTCTGCTAGAAATGTCATGATCATGGCCCTGATAATAATAATTGAACTTTATTGATCTCACATAGGAGAAAATTATCTCTGCTTTTAAACCATCCTGTTGGGGGGCAGTGGGCTGCCATTGTGAGGCACCCGGGGAACAGTGTGGGGTTAAGGGTTTTGCTCAGAACCCAGATTGGAGGCACTGGTCTAACCCATTAGGCTAACACTCCTCTATAGAGCTGACCTAATTGCTCACTCCACTCACCTGTTTAACCCTCCCTGGACCATAATTATCATTCATCTTATCCACCCGCTCCTGCTGCTTTATATACAGTTCAGCCCAGCTATCTTGTTTGATTTTGTGTGTTTAGTTTTAGTTGGAGTTCATGGCTGATTTTGAGGGTTTATGTTTTCGTTCTTGGAGGCCATTGGTTAGAGAGGGTGTTAGCGTTGTCATATCCTGATCGTGTTCTGGCTCTTGTCCGCTGAGCGAACCCGTTCCCTGTAATGGCTCAGTGGAGGTAGCTAGTTTAAAGTTCCACAGTTCTCCTCATATCATGTCTTGTCTCTGCCTCTCAACTACAGAGCCTGCCTTGCTGTTTGACTCGTGGAACCCTGAACCTGCCGGAATGCTCTGTGGATTCCTGGAACTCTGGATCTGTCTGTTCCTGTTCTGATCAGAACCCCTGGCTAGGTTGTGGACTCCTGGATCTCATAACCATCTTGTTCTGGCCTTTTTGCCTGAGCTGGCTCGGTCTCCTGCCTGTTCACTGCATTGGGGACACTCTGGGGGCTCTTAAAGGCAGTCCATCGGCTGGGTCCTGCCTCGTTCAGGGTGGATGGACTGAACTGTTAAACCAGGTAAGTGACTCACATTGATAATCATCTTCCATCAGATTATTGTGGCAACTTATCTTTATTTCTCCCAAACCAGGGTATCAGTGATGTGTGGTGCCCCACCTCCCCTATTCTGAGATTATGACAGAAAATCGTGTTCTCCCCTGTAAATTTGCACATTTTATAGAAAATAAACATATAGGTTATGCAGCAGAGTTCAATATGTATTCTGCAAATGTGGAAAAACTTTTCAAATCATCTGCCAGTAAATCTGCTTCTGATGGAGGCAGTGTGATGTTGTGGGCTGCACCTCCCTACCTGGAAAAGCAAAGCTTGTCATAATCTGAGACAATCTCACTGTAGATAGTTATCATGATTATATTGAGTTACCAGTGAGGATCCCATTTCTCAGTAGGGGATCAACCATCCTCCAAGATGTCAACGCCTTCCCGCACAAGATACGTTTTTTTTTTAGGAATAACTATGGACGCTGCAGAAAGAAATGAAAAAAATTCTTTAATTGAGTGTATTTACCCTTAATTTGAGGAGGTAAATAAGATGATTTGCCAATGGAATGAGTATATTTATTATCAAAATAAGATAAATAGATAGCATGCACTTGAAATAAGACAATGAAATAGTTTTTTTTATCCTTTTTTAAATGTAAATTGTCTTGTTCCATCTGCAAAGTTTCTCATTTACCTCCCAAATTCAAGAAGAAATTGACTTATTAAAAAAAAAAAAAAAAGACTTGCAGTGACCTGCATCCACTACAAGACTATTAAGCACATGTGGAATATCTTGGGTGTGATATTTGTGCCAGACTGACCAACACTGACTTCTAAAGAATGGTATGTAAACCCATAGCAGTGTGGGACTAAACTCATAGCCAGAGTAAGGTGCCAAAATAAGGAAAAAGATGCCAGGTAGGTTATTCATGTGATAATTCTTCTCTCTCCAAAGGAACCTATTTGTTAAACCAATACATTGCCAACATGTCTCGTTTCTTTGAAATTCAACCATCCATCCAAATTCAACCATTCTTAAGTCAGCCAGAACCAATGGCTGACTTAAGAATAAGATGTTTGGCATCGGCAGAGAACATTTACCACATTGGGCCGGATTTATCAAGATCCAATTTTGCGTGCAGTAATTTGCGCTCGCAAACTGGAATTTTGCGCGAGGGGCTGAACCATGGTTTG
>NW_015150992.1:271692-293389 GCF_000732505.1 Cyprinodon variegatus | reverse complement strand
GTTTTAAAGACCAAATCCTTTTAGCGCGCTGTTGATAGATCAGTTTGTACATTTTTTAGCGTGCGCAGTGAAATAGCTCACGTTTTTATACACGCAAACCTTTGACAGATCCGGCCCATTGTGTCTTAGGAACCTACTGTACATATAGATATCTGCAGCTCAAGCCACACATCTGATTTTGATTTAAAAAAAAATGCTTCTCCTGTTGTGCTCTGCAACCATCGTATCTAAGATTTATTCCCAAGAGCTATTGTCACAACAAAGAAACAATTAACCAAACACCAATATCGTCTGTTTCTGTGCTACATACAGATTAATAGGATTAGCAGATGTGGGTTGAAAGGTAGCAGAATGGTTGTAGTTGATAAACTGGAAGCACACCAGTAGCAACAGAGGTGTTTATATTGGAATTAACTCTTATCAAAGCCCACCCGGATGGGGGAACAGCATCTGAGCAATAATCTGATCTTGGGTGAAATGTGTTATCACGTTAAAAGCAAAATGAGAAACAGCATCTCCCTCTGCCTCAATACCTTTGTTGCAGAAATAAAAGAACCAGGTTGTTTCTCCTGGGACGTCTCAGTTATGGAGAACCTTGATATCAGAGTTGATTACAACAAACAGAGTCACAGTATTGTACTAATGTACCAATATCTTCAGATTGAAGTTCAGAAAGTGCTGGTTGTTCAAATCTCTGTTAATGTCATGCATTATAACCGGTCCTGAATATTATTGTCTTCTATTAAAGCATTTTTAGGGTTTATGTTCTTTATATAGACATGGCTGCAATCTTTTTTTATGTGTAACAGTATTCCGAGTTTAATGCAAAATTCTGATTTTAATAACTTTAAGTCAGCAGTATAGACTACAAAAGATAGCATTTCTAAAAGTCATAGAAATTGATGGAATATTGTGTCTGTTAGAAAAAGAAATGATTTAACCCAAATTCATTTATTGGGGAATAAAAAAACTACTGCCTGGTTAGGAGAAGATTGATTAATAAAAGTTCTTTTGAAGGAGGATAATTTTTCTCATTCGCTCCTCATCATGCCACTCATATATTTGAAGCAATACAGAGACGATAATGAAATAAGTGGTGAAGAGAAGGGGTGAAGCAAATTGGAGCCCTTCAGTTTTTCCTGTAATCCTGAGAAAATTGACATGTTTTTCACAAAGTGGTCTGGACACACAGCTTGTGGGTTTATGATTGCAGCTGTCAGAAACAAAATGTCAAATTAGCAACTAGCAAAATACAAAAAAGCTTGTCTTGCCACATGCAGTATATTTTAGAAGGTTTATGGCAGCTATTTTTTTTCCAGTTGTTTTCTACACATCAACCTATAGAACATGCACCCTATAAGACAGTGTTATTTTTTATATTCATGAGTTTTTTTGCTATGCACCCTGCAAGATATAAGACCCTTAAAACTGTTTTACTGGATTAAAAATCTAATCAAAAAGAATAACACCGACTATAGGAACAAAGCGAACTGACCCAGCTGGGCAGCCACAGCAGTCTGTTTTTTGATCTAAGAAAAAGAAAAGAAAATAACACTTCACAAGATTAGAATCTGTTGATATAAAAAAATAGAAAGTGTTTTAATTCTGTCTCACTGTAAAATATTTTGTGGTAAAGATCCTATTTTAGTGGAACAAATTCCAACAGTGAAAGGATTATCATTTAACGTGCAGCAGTGATCATCAAGTAAAAAGAGAAAAGGAAAACCAGTTTAAAATTGTAAAAGCATTAAGCAACAATACATTTCAATCTGCTTTTTTCACTGTTCAAGCAGATGTGTTCATATAAAAAGCTCCCTTGTGACATGAAAATGAGAAATGACCAAAGTTTACCATTTATAACAGTAGATGTTAACATCCAATGTTGGTCCCTGAAACTTATCTAGAGTTAAGGTTGAGTCATAGTTGAGCTGGGGTGAGACACGCAGAAAAACAACAGCATTATTTCTTATATTAATTCTGCTTCTTGCAAACTTTTCAACTCAGAGATGAGAAAACCACCTTTTGATCTCTTTGTAGAGGATATGAAACTGTAAAAAAGTTAATAAATAATAATCTAAGTAAGTAATAATTCATTTGTGTGTGAAAAGTCTTCATCTGGTTCATTCTGAATTGAACAATGTGTAGCAGTCTTTGCAGATTTCCTATAATTCAGATGTGTATGACTACACACAGCGGCAGCACGATTGCTTCATTAGGGAAATAAACTATAAGGCAGGCTTTACATGCGATACCACACATTTCGGATTAAAATTTGTGAATAAAAAGGAAAATACATTCTATTATTATCCTTCCCCATTACAATGATTCCTTGTTCTATAGTAATAATATGAAGTAGCAATAGAATGGTGTCAGCCCCTGTTAGAGACATAGTTTGACATTAATAGTTGTAATGTGAGAACATTGTAAAAGAAGGTTAATGGGGTATGAACACTTCTCCAAAGCCCTGTGCTATTCTTCCAATTTTTCACAGTAGAATGACTTGCATTAAGGAGTGTTGAACAGATGTCCTTGCATTTTCCTGGAGCATTTTCTGAACTGAATTTGAATGTTTTCTTTCCACCAATAATGGCAAGCCATCCTGGCTCAGATGAGTGCAAACAGAACCAAATTCCGATTCATCAGAGAGCTGTGGCTTCCTCCCATTCAACCGCAGCCATTCTTGCCATTGTTTCTCCGTGTTCTCTTGATGATGGCTCATGAATATTAACATCAGCCAATATGATAGAAGCCTGTAGTCACAAAGAAGTTCCAAAAGAGGTTTGCACAAAATGTGCCTGACAGTGCCTTGTTTTATAATCCACTTTTTTCTCTGAGGTCTTTAATTGTTCCATGAATAAATTCCATACAGAGGAGTAATAAAGCTCAGGGAAATATCTGCTCTTTAAATTAAAATGGCACCAGTCCACACATAATAAATCTAATATTAAAGAGCACTTGACTCTCTTTCACACATTTTCAATATCTAATTAACCTACTGAAAAGCTTTTTTCCCCCTCTAATGAAGTTGCTTTAATTTCCTTATTGTGCAAATATCAGTTATCTTCCCCCTCTGCTTTGTCCGAGACATCTTTATTCTATAAATCATATCTCAGGCACAATGGAAGTTCAGTGCTGACTCTTTCAATCACTATCTGCAGCTGAAGTGCTCTTGAGCAATGCACCGAGCCCCAAATAGCTCCCTAGGTGCTGCAAATGTAGTTGCTCACAACTCTAGGAGTCCTCACCGCCTCTTTAGATGTACTTGGCTACTCATTGCTCTCTTCTACTCAAAAAGAAAAATGCTGCTCTAACTTAAATGAATTGCTTCAATTGGTAACAAGCATGCTCTTTTAATCTTTATGTTTTTTGTCAAGTGCTTTGCAGAGAAATATTTTCTGCCAATGGCATGAGTGAGACAGAGAGAGCAAGGCAAACTGCTTACTTAAAGAAATTAACAATTTCTTAATTTTATGGAAGGTTTAATGCAATGGTGGAAGACGAAATGTAAAATACTAGTCCCAATAGAAAGAATGCTGTTAAAATTGTGAATAAATTTGCATATATTTGAAAAAAATTTGAATTGTCTTCAGTAAATACTTAATAGAGCATGTTCCACCCCAGTGAGATGTTTCTTAGCCTACTACAAGGTTTGCTTGCAATTCTATTTTATTTTTCCATTTTTATAGAAACTCTAGATTTCCTGGTTACTGTTTGCCAATTTAATGCTTCACGTACGTCTTCAAATTGAGATCTTGATATCTAGACAGTTGCAAGGCCTCTTAATGATCTTACTGTGTTTGATATAATCTGAGGTATTGTTTGTAACCAATACACAGAACCATAAGCAGGACACAAAATAAGTAGATTTAACATTTATTTTATTTACATTTGTTTAGAAATTAGGGCATGATTGGACTTTTTAGTTTTATAGATTAGGATTATTCTGAAAGGCATAGGCTTTAAAAAGGCTTGAGCGAAGGTTAAACATTTCAGGGAAAGAAGTAATGTGCCTAACTGTTCTGGGTAGTGAACAAGCTCAGCTTGATGATCTGATTCTGGGTCATGTGGCTGCGAACATGGATGGACTCGGAGTAGGTCAGTTCACAGATTTGGTGGCGAGTTAAAAGGCAGGGAGTGAAGGCTTAATTTAGCAGCTTAATTCCTCACCTAAAAATGAAAGACAATTGCCTTAATCAAACTGCTCTTCTCAATGTCCAGCTTCCTGATGTTTTCAGACGTGTCTCTGCTTTATCATCTGAATCAAAAATAAATTTTGAGAACTTGACGGCATGTTGAGGAGATAATCCAACTGATTGGTTATGGTGTGTTGGACCATGGACATATCCATAGTTGGAAGGTAATGACTCTAGAGGAATGGAGTTTTAAAGCCCAAAGTGATCAGCTATGAGAACATTAGTCTGAGGAGTTTCCTGGTGTCTATAGAGCAGCTGCAAAGACTTAAAGCTCAAGAGGAAGAAACTGTGGACAGGGTACACCCTGGACAGGTCGCCAGTCTGTCGCAGGGTCAAATAAATTAACTTTTCCAAAATTATTCTAATTTATTTTATATGCAAACCCAAACATAGACATGTTTAGTCCTGCCATCCTTACAGGAACTGTCCATTGACCCTCATTTATTTACCATTAAATGGCATAAACACAGACCCAGACATTAACCTCAACCCATTACAAACACATACATAACCCTAACCTAAACTCAGTTTACATTTTAGTACTAAACCTATCCTCCAAACCAAGAAAATAGTTTTTCCTCATGAGGACCAGTTTACTGATCCACACAAGTACCTGCAACTCCTCACAATATAGCATATTCATAAGAAATTGAACATATATTGACCCTCAAATACATGGGCATACTAGAATTAGCCTTATATAATCAGTATCCCACTGTAATTTTGATAAAGAGCGATTAGCTTAACAAAAATGTCAGAAAAAATTAATCTTTCTCAGCAAAACATGACACTGAGAGCAATAATTATTTAAAAGGTGCACCACAAAACCATGAAAGCCATATTTTATTATTTTTATTTGTTTATTTTGTGTTTATGCACTAGTTTCTATTGGCCTATTACATACAAACCTGGAGAAACACATTGATGTTTATGGTGATAATGTTGCATGTGTAAATACATATAGACAGGTTAGCAATAGACTATAACAGAGGGACAATCACTGTTTTTTGTACCCAGGCACTTGGCCTCTAAGAAGGACAAAAAGTCGTCAAATAGTGTTCATTTTTTATTGTTTTGGTCTCACATTTGTCCAATGACACTTCATCCCCGCTTTCATGCCATTTGAAGGAAACTCAACAATGGCCAGAGTTATTGCAATGCAGTGAGCTTTGTCTCCTGTCAAAAACCTCTGCTGACATCGTCCAGTCTGCAGTGACCTTATGCAATGAGCAGCATCACTTCACTGGAGCTGGAAACACCTGTGCCATGCACATGCTTTAAAGACAAGTACTAGCCCTTTTGAAACTGAGCATCTTTTTCTGCTTAAAATATTCCTTACATGTTTGCCCTTTACCTCTCACTTACTTCAAACACACCACTAATTTAGAAACCTTGCTCACCACAAGCCTGCATGTCCCTGTGGGTAAACCAGTGAACCTTGAGATGGAATCCATTCATGCCATGGGTGTGTGAGTTTAAAAAAAAATAGCCTCTGATTCTAGTTCCTAATTAGGTTTTGTCAAGTTTACTATCATAGATTTCACTTCTATGTCTGTAAACAGTTAATATTAGTTTTTGTCAAATCAATAAAATCACTGAATACAGTTTAGCGTCAGATCAGTCAGATAAACATTTGAGCAGGTTTTAATTTAACTCCTTCAACTCTGGAAGTGGGTTAACGGTTACTTTGCATGCCATGCGCCATAACTAAAACTATGATAATTTACAATATAAATCTTCAAGTTAAAAACACAAAAAAACCCCAGAAAAAACACACAGAGCAAGTTTTTTTTTTATCTTTACTCTTTGATTTGTTTGTTTGTCTCTTTTGATTAGTAAATTAATTTAGACCCACAAGTGGTTAAAAAAACATATTTTATACATGTACTGCCCCTAGTGGAGGATTTTAAGTATCTTGGGGTCTTGTTCACGAATGAGGGGGAGATGTAGCGGGAGATTGATAGGTGAAATGGTGCGGCGTGCGTTGTACCGGTCCGTTGTGGTCTCGATTTAGCGGTCAATCTATGTTCCTACTTTCATCTATGGTCATGAGTTTTGGGTCATGACCGAAAGAAATAGAGATCCTGGATACAAGCGGCTGAAATTAACTTTCTTCTGTAAAGTGCCTGGGCTGTCCCTTAGAGATAGGGTGAGGACTCAGAGTAGAGCCGCTACTCCTCCACGTCGAGAGGAGCCGGTTGATGTGGCTCAGGCATCTGGTTAGGATGTGTCCTGGACGTCTTCCTGGTGAGGTATTCCAGACACAACCCATTGGAAGGAGGCCCAGGAGGAGACCCAGGACAAGCCGGAGGGACTATGTTTCCCGGCTGGCCTGGGAGCGCCTTAGGGTTCCCTCCGAGGAGCTGGCCCAAGTGGCTGGGGAGAGGGAAATCTGGGAGCTCTACTGAAGCTGCTACCCTCACGACCTGGTCACAGATAAGCAGTTGAAGATGGATAGATGAATGGATATTATACATAAGGAAGTAAACATGGACAGCATCATTAAAAAGGAAAAGAAACCCTTGTATTATGAAGCTGGCATAGGAACCTTCATTAATAAAGGACTGAGGTTGCTGCGATAGTTGATGAGTGATTCTGATTGTATTTATGTGTCATAATATGAAAGAAATTAAAGCCTGAGAAGGTTTCATAAAGTAATTTAGAGTAAGATTGGAAATGTTATCATTCTACAAGTGTCAGTAACTTTGATTCAGCTACTCTACTTACATCCAGTCGTTTTATATGTAAATAACTTGCCAAGGAAAGCAGTCCATTTAACCTTTATTTATTTTAGCCAGCTCTGAACATAGGTCAGCTCAGCCCTTTGAATTAAGTGTGACTTCTCATTTGACTCCAAAAAAAAGTCAAATTTTGATTGGAATTAACAAGCTATAGCTTGACACAGCTAAACTTTTAGAGATATATAAATGAAGGGTATGAGTATAATGGCACAAACTATCCAAGCCTTTAATGATTAATGTGCTGCTGTTATATTCACTCTCAGTTTTTAATAGATCAAAGCATTAATAGTTAAACATTTCCTTTTGAGTGGATCTGCTTTAAAGAACAGCAGGATACGATCAGGGGAAAGAAATATTCATTACAAAGAATCGATTTATGTAGATTTTTCAGTTGGGCTGCAAAAGATTTTCTCTCTGAAAGTAGTTTAGAAATCAGCCAAGTAGAACAACTCGTAACACAAGCACAGCACAAGAGGATTATCAGTCCTGCACTAAGGTCTTGATCTACACTTCTCCTCTTTAGATTCTACATCAAAGGAAACAATATATGGTGACTTTATGTCTTGAGAAACAGATTCTTTGGGGTTGGAAGGTTTTAGAAACTATTTCTGTTTCTGTTTTTAAGCCCATTTGATGTTGATTCTTTCTTCCTGAAGAAGCTAGAAAAACAAGAAAAGAACTGATAGCTCAATGGTCCATTTATAGCCAGAAAGAAAAGGCAAATGTCTTTTAAATTTAATGGATAAATAGCATTATTTGAAGATTAGCAAAGAAACATGTTTTAAACTCTTAAAAATTATTTGAAGCCTGTCTTTAACACATTTATTATGGCATAATCTAGAACTAAAACCTGATAGCACAGTTTGGAGCCATAAAATATAATTTGCACTGCATTATAACGTGATTTCCAAAAGTTATTGGCCAGGAAATTGCTTGCAGTCATGGACTGACTAAAGTTGCATCTTTTTATCTAAGGTTCATAAGCAGGAGTAGTCTATCTTTGCTTTCTGTGTATTACTTTCTTTTTGATTAGGAAAAAAAATTATTAAGAAAAGTTTTACCTGCTTCAGAGAATTCTTCATTTCTACCTTTTTGTTTATTGTCAATCTTGTTGACAGTTTGATAGGTAAAAACAAAATACATTTTCGTCACCAACATACGTCTTCAAGATCATCCAGAGTTACTGTTCAAAGTAACTTTATGTAGATATTTTGAGAATGTAGTATATTACTTGCTACAGATACGTTAGTTGTTGTTTATTGAATATAACTTAAGGTTTTCTTTGGCTAAAATGAATGTTTTTACCAGAGAGAGTATAGATCAAAGCAAGTTTGTACCATTTTAAAGCAT
Source organism: Cyprinodon variegatus (assembly GCF_000732505.1). Classification (NCBI taxonomy): domain Eukaryota; kingdom Metazoa; phylum Chordata; class Actinopteri; order Cyprinodontiformes; family Cyprinodontidae; genus Cyprinodon; species Cyprinodon variegatus. Next base: position 285,105 of record NW_015150992.1, on the reverse strand, counting down.
CTATAGTCTAAAAAAATATGTGAATATGAAGCTAATGATGATCAGATGTGATGTGTCACTAATGATATCCTTGTGTTGAGTATGGCAGCTGTCCATAAACTACCTTACTTTGGTTTACTTTGCAATTTACCATATATTATGAATGAGAAAGCTTTACATATGTAACAGGTGAGAAAAGAAGGAAGAAAAAAAATCAAACTCTAAAGGACAGCAAGAAGCAGTGATAAACGCCCAGGTAATGCAACCACCGGAACACCAACAATGGTGCATGGATCCACCACAGCCCTGGTCCCAGCCACAGGAAGTGAACTCCTGGTTATCACCCTTCCAGCTTACCTTTTTATAGGGGCTGAGGCTACAGAGAGTGCAACACCTACTGGTGCCATCTGTTACACATAGTATGTTTCTCGCTGCTCATTAGTTGTGCACCATCCCCCTCCTCTTTTTCCTCCATGCAAATATGTCAATAGTTTCAAGGTTTTGTTACATCCCCAACATGAATGTAATGTTGTTTTTTGCACCCAAGTAACACCTTGTTCTGTTTTAGGCTCCGCCTCTAACATTAAATGGTGTTTCCTGAGTCTCAGTACAATTAGCGAACAGCTGTACACTAAATAAGGCCGGTGAAGCTTTACTTCAGGGCCTCTTGGTCATTTGTCTGCCATGCACCTCTGTGGTTGTTGTAGCATCTAATGGACTGTTAATTTGCTGCCATGTAAACTCTTTCAGATGTTTTTATTTTTAGGGCAGCTACAGTTTTCCCAGTGTTCTCCTGTTTATGTACTTGTTACTGTAGGTAGGTTATTTTGTAGGCTTGTATATTTCGGTTTTAGTTTCAGTTAGGTAAGTCCAATTGTTCTTTTAGGGTTTTGTTTGTTATTTTGGACGGAGCTCTCCCTGAAGCTTTTACAACTCTACAGAAAACTTTCTTTAAGAAGGTAGCAGAATAAACTTCTTTAAATGCCCTTTTGACTCCTTGATTCCCTGTCTAAATTCATTTTAGCGCCTTATACCTCCTAGATCCAGCCAGGGGATGTAAGTTTTTAAAACAGTGTTTTCTATAAAACACCTACTGTTCTTGGGCCTAAATACACTGTAAATCTTTGAAACATAAACAATGTATGTATTTAGTATTCCCTGGACCACAGCTAAACAATGGTAGCCAGCATCTAGTTTTAAACTTTACAAATTTGCTTAAAAATCCAGAGGTTCTGGACAATTATTCTTTTTTAGATGGAAAATATTACTCTTTACTGCAGCTTCCTCTATGTTTTTTAGTTATTTGTTATTCTCATTTGAATTTGTTTGTATTTCATATTTTTTATAACCGTTTAATAAATTAGCAAACCTATGTATTTCTCGTTTAAAATGTTTGTTCCTTTTTAATCACAACGATAAACAAATAAATGTGTACCTTCACATGAAGGCTACTCTTAATATGACAAACTTTAAAACCTTGACTTAAAACCACATTTAATGATTATATAATTATTTTTTTTGTTTTATTATCCAAAGCAAACATGTAGGAAAACATTTTAAGCACTAAACAAAAGCTCTTACAATAACCTTTTATTTTATTAAAACTTTTGTAAAGCTCACTACTTCTCTTTTCATAGACTGTGCATCAAAGAACAGGTTGCCTATTTCAACCAGAATGAATTTGGTAGGCTTATGCCTGAATTTATTTATTATAGTTGTATTTCAAACAAACATAAAAAAAACAGCAAGCACATTGGAAACTGTTTGAAAAAGATGAAAAAAAAAACCTACACATTTTGTTCCACTTTAGCAAACCTCCTGGGCATCAAACAGCTTTACAGGCATGAACAGCTTGTGATCTACCTTAATTGAAGTTACAACTTTTCTAACTTTAAATGCTTCCTAACAGAGTAAAGGTTAAATGTAACATCACTTTAGTTTAAACAGCATTTTTTTTCTGATTATTGGAACAAAAATGATTTCTCAGATTAATTGTGAATGCAATCAAAGCATGGTCCTCACTACTGAGTAAAATTATTCTACTCAGAGTAAGCAGATTCACTTGTGAGTCTCCATGCAAAGGAGCTCTGATGAGAGCAGCTGTACTTTTCAGTTTGCACACATTAACATGTTTAAAGACAATCAGCCGACAATTTCTAACATTGAAGGGTGTGTATTGTCAGTCTGAGGTACAGGGTGCTGGCATCAAGTAGTAAGCGCTCCAAGTTGACCCCAATATGTCCGCCTCTGCTGGTTGACTTGCTGCAACAATCGCTGCTGATATCAATCAGCGTTGTAGATCAGAGAGAAAGAGAAGGAAGCAGAATGCAGACGAGCTGCGCTAACATATTAAACATCAGAGCGTGCACCCAGAGATATTTCTCAAATGGGAATGGAGGGGAGAAGTGTGTGTTTCCATTATCTGCAGGAATGCTGGGCATTGTGAGAAAATGGAACTGCTAATGAGGGCCAAATACATTGAGAACAGTTGCATTGTAAATGAGCCGACTTTGTGCACACATGGGATTGAATTTGGTGTTGGTTAATCAAAGGAGGAAAAATTGCAGAGGAATAAATGGCTGGAAATAAAACGTGTAACTTGCCTCTCTAATGACACGTAAGGTTATCCTTATTGTTATTCCCACCATGCAGTCGGGTTCAGGAACTGTGAGATACCCCCTGACATTAAGCTGGTAGGCTGCTGGATTCAGAGCCGCTCAATTTCCCAGGGTGTGATTACATCCCAGGCTTTGTCTGGACCACTTTGGGGTTTTGAAGTCGAGAAACCTGATCAAAAAAGCAAATACTCTGACTAGAGGTCATGAGATTTAACTCATCAATAACAGGGGAAAGTTAAATTCTCAGAGCTTCCATATGTAGCAAATAGTTCTGAGATAGGGAAGTCGTGGGAAAGGCTTTTTAGGAATGTGAAGGCCTTTCCCAATTTGCTCCAGGGCTGGCTTTGGTCGCTGGTGACCTGATAGAAAAAAAACACACTTGAAAGCAGGATTTCATTAAACATTTATTTACAAAACAATAAGCATGACAAAGAATTATTTGAGAGTGAATACAAAACAGGTGATAAAATGATAAAATACAATACCATACACTTTGTATATCTTATGAACGTGTTAAATAAACTCTGCTTAAATTTGTGAAATCTGAAAAAACGCTGAGCCGAGGAGCAAGGCGGCCAGTTTTCTAAACTGCTTATCATAACAAGCATTATTGCATTTTAGGTTGTTTAAGGCAAGAATGAGAGACACGGAAGGGATGGGAACAATTCTGGAATAAAACGGGAATATATTTTCTGCTCTTTACAGACCACACAATCACATAAACATTAATGACTGTAGGAGGTACAGATAAAAGAAATAAAAGAATAGTGTAACAACTTTACTAATAAGCTTGGTCCATATGTCTTTCTTTTAGGAACTTTCAGAGCCATATGTGTGCTGCATTATGAAACAGTCTCTGCAGTCGTCAGATGAGACGCTTCCTGAAGTTTGTGCTGAGCACCATAATGACTTGCCGTCTTTGGTGCCTGGTGTGCTGTACCTGTCTGAGTCCACACAGTTGGAGTCCCGAGGTCTCAGTCTGTCCCTTTCTCTTCGATTCTCTTGTCAGTACGGGTAATGCTTCTGCTTCTTCCCGGCAAAGCAGGAGAGCCAGGTGCAAAGGAGCATTGCAGTGGCGGCGCCCGCCCCTGTGCAGTAGTATGCCCAGCCAATTTGACAGGAACCTGCAGAGCAAAGCAAAGGATTAAAGAACATTTTCTCAGTTTTGATTTCTGTTCCCTATGAAGTTGGGTGAGCTCTTCGATGGCAGATTTCAGGAAAGTAATTTGTAGCTTATGATAAAAATCTGCCAAAAGTTTTACAACTCAAGCCGGAAAAAACTCAGCAGAGAAAACTCAGAAGGTGAAGTCATTTTGAAAAGCAGAGCAGAATTCAACGCAGGCTTAGTTTATTTCTCTCACATTTCAAAGACTTGTTGGAGCAGAAAAACTATAATGTTTTGTTTACAATCACTTGTTCCAGATGGGGAACGCTGAGGGCCCCCAAGCACATGCAAGTCAAATATGCTGGACTTTAATCACAATGTAATATGAGCCTGTTTCAGAATCTCCACCACCGAAATCTAAATACAACAAAAAGTGGTGGCTATAAAACAAGGTGGTCCTGAAATTGTTGCAACAGGATTTTATTCACTGTGTTCAACTAAAAATGTTACCATATAAAGCAACTTCTTCCCTCTTACAAATGACCTATAAGTATACGAAATTCTTAAAAACATGTTAGGTGTCGTGTGATGCATGTTTGTATGTATTAGGATTGGTTTTACTCTAATATTTTAGAATGTAATGATAATTGCTTGTATGTTTTTGATTTTATATGGATATGTTTTGGTATTCAAACATCAGAATTAGCTGTCTGTGATTTTCTAATTTGATTATACTATCATTATAATTAGTAATACTATTATTTACAACAATTGTTTTTTTAGAATTAATCCCTCTTTTAAATAGCAATCCAAGAAAAATGGATTAAATATACCAGAGGGCATTGAAACTGAGCTAAAAGATCAATTCCAAATGCTTTTCAACTTCATATATTTTATTTAAAGTACATAAGATGTGTTACATCATGTGTGTTTCATGTATCCCTGTTTGATACTAACATGTCAGTGTAAGGTGAAAAGGATGGAGCCAGATGCTTAACATTTTTGTTCAGGCTGCTCCTACATTCCCCCTCTGCTTGTGAGAATCATTAAAGCAAATGTGAGAAGCATGCCAAGGACTTTAAAGAATGTTTCTGAAAGCCTAACAATATAAAAATGTAATAAAACTCCCAGATATATATGTTTAAAAAAAATTTGCTTTTGATATTTTGTAATTGTTGCAACAACTATTCATGTTGCTCATTTTAAACTTCTGATTTTTACTATATCTATAATCCAATGTTTTATATCCATATCTGGTCTGATTCTGACATAATTACTGTACTAAACCTTGATATAAAACAAAAATATGGACCGATTCTGACTAATTGGTCCTGCGTTAATACAGGTTATGATTTGGCTAACTCTAGTGTCACTGCTGACTCCAAAAAAAAAAAAAAAACTGTTTCACACATGAATGATCGATTGTTAACAGTAACTCGTGATCAAATAGAGATGCTTCAAAAAATGGCTGATGCCTTGAACCAGCTAAATTAAAATTTGAGCAGCTCTGACTTGTAACAGGCATGTTGGGGAAAAAAAAAAAGTCATCTTTTCCGATCAGTTACCATACAAATCAAAGAGCTACCATGTCAATCTAACAACATAACACTTTGGTGTTAAAGCAGATATTAGGTAAAGAAGACTCAGATGCAGCCCAAGCTGCTTAATTTTCTCTGTTTACTGATGTGATGAAAGATCACTTAGGCAGAGAGAGAGCAACACTTTTAAAAGTAGAAAGTAGAAACATAATACAGGACACTAACGTTTCTATTCTATGCCTTTTAGTTTTCTACCTCTCTCCATTACATGTAAGATCACACACTCGCAGATGGCCGCTCACACTGAGCTTAGTTCTGCTGGAGGTTTCTTCCTGTCAAAAGGGAGTTTTTCCTCTCCACTGTCGCTACAAGCATACTTAGTGTGAGGGATTACATTCGAGTCAATGAGTCGATGCAATCAACTGGTTTTCATTAGATAGAAAACTTTGAATCAATTTGACTGTATGATCTGGTGAACTGTAAAGTGCCTTGAAATGACATGCGTTGTGAATTGGCGCTATATAAATAAACTGAATTTAATTGAATAAACAATCATAAAAAAAATATGGGGAACTATAAAATTATTAAAGTAAAAAAGTCTAAATCCCTTAGGCATATTTCCAGACTGATGCTATGATATGTCAAGTCAACTAACTAACAAAACCACCTACTCATAATATCTTACTTTCCAAACTTAGTTTCTTAAAATTATAAATTTCATGTTTCATGTTTATAAATTATAAATTTCCATTCGATTAAAGGTACACTATGCAACCGGTGTTGATTTTCCAGCGAGGCTCCCCCCAGAGGGCGAAAGTAAAAGTGCACTGTCGTAAATATGCACAGCTGTTCTCCTGGTTTCTCCGTCAAGCCAGGCGCGGTTGTTTTGAGCTTAGCAGACAGGCGAACGCAGCTGGCGCGACAGAAGCAGCGAGTTTACATGCAAAGTCAATGGTTGACACGCGTCAAGGCGCAGCAAAAGGTCCCGCGGTGCGTTTTGAGCAGCAGGCGCAGCGCGTCTGAGCAGCTGAAGCAGCGCGTCGGGCGCGTTTAAGCATCTGACGCAACGCGCCGCAAACGCGCTGCTGCTCGAGATGAAGAAAATTTTATTTTTGCTGCTTGACGCGCCGCCTCAACCAATCAGAGAAGCTGATCTGGGAGCTGGCAGGGAGAGAGACACATCGCTGATGATCAGAGCGCTCTTATCACTCCTCTTAAACAGTTTATTGACGCCTAAATTAACTTAAAATGCAGAAATCTGCCGGTAGAATATGTTCGCTTTTATTATCCTGCTGCCTGCAGTTTGGATTATTTAGATGAAAAACACCTACCAGCTGCCGCCGTGAACCGCGAGGAGGCTGCTGATGAAGGGCTTCCAACTGTCGGCGCACCGCTGCTATGTGGGGGTCTGAGCGGCTCCGACAGAAAAAATATTGGAAGGCAGGATTGTAATCTGGAGGAACTCACTGCACTGATTACGTTATCAGGTGTATTTTCTCACTTAAAAACATATTAAAATATATATAGTGAAGCTCCGTTCAACGCGCGTCAGACACACTTTTGCACCGCGCAGCCAGAGCAGCAAAGCTGCTTCAGCCGCGCGTCAGAACTAACTGGTACAAGCAGCAAAAATGAAGCAGCAGACGCAATTTTGCTGCTTTTGCTGTGTGAACGTAGCATAACTGCACAAAGATTGCCACTGTGCTATCAACAAGCATGCCTTTCACTGGGGGCGTGTAGCAGTTCTCGCCGTAAAGCAAGACCGACTCTCGCGAGACTTCTGAGCCTGTGGGTGCGGGTCGGTGCTCCTGCAATTGCAAGTGCGGTTTTTCCCCCACAGACCACCAGGGCGGCCGAGAATACCTTTGTTCAACCTGAAATTACTCATTTAATCATCCAAAACGTTATGGAACACATTAATTAACTGAAAAATGTTGCATAGTGTGCCTTTAAGCTTTTTTCTCTCAGTTAGAATCCCATGCTGTAATGCCACCTAAGCTTGTGAATATTTAATGAGCAGTAACAGTTATAACTGTGATGCATTTGTTGAATGACACCGGCACCAAATATTGTTGTTGCTGAAGATCACAACTATTCAGACCTCTAACTAAATAACTAAATTTGACACCCAATAAACCTCAGATTCAAGAGCAGCTTTTATTTTAAACAGCCATTAGATTCTGCAATCTGTTCTGTAGCTTCGATTTGGGAAAAAAAAATTGTGTATTTGAACATGAAAATATCATTTTAAAATGTAATCAGTAGTAAATTAGTGAACATAAATAAATGTTGAGAAAATATTTAAATATTTACATTTATATAGTTTAATAAGAGGAAAACTGTCAATCGGTACCTTTAAATATCAAAATTAGAATTTACATAAATATTGCTACACTTTGCACAATTATCTTTTCTTCAGTTTCACATTTATCAAAAAAGCTTAATAAGCATAATAAATAGTTAATATGACTTATTTGTTATTAGTTTACTAAGTGGGAATGTTTCATTTCTAAAGACCCTGTGTGGTCAAAATAATAACTGGAATTTATCATGCCTCTTTATGCGCTGATCTTCAGATTGAACACACACATGCAGCGTTTGTGATCTCCAAAGGCATTCTAAGCTGTCAACTACACTCCTCATGATTAATAAATGAGAAAGAAGAATTAATTTGTGTGAAGATTTGTGTGAAATCTGCTGCTCGCATGGGACAAAAAAGAAATCACCAGCCTGTCATGGAGCTAACGAGAGCAACAGCTCCAGTAGAAAGAAACAAGAAAAAATTAATTTGCCAGGAGCAGCAAATGACACACTGATGCAAGCATGCTTGTTAACAATGATGCTGAAAAGAGTCCGCTCTTTCAAACAGGAAATTACGACATGAGAACTGGATACCCAACATAATTAAGATATGTAATGGCATCCCAGTAATTTATAGGGAAGGTAAATCTTTTATGATGCATTCCTCTGAATAACACGGCTGTTGCATAACTCCTGTCATTTTTTTACAGTATTGACAGCTTTTAACTGTACAAAGTCATAATTTGCTTGACGGAACTTGCTTTTCTGTAGTGTTTGTCTGTCTTCAAAAAAAAAACAGAACTCTAAAAAACATTTTTTGTCTTATTGAAGAGTGTTTACTTTTATCCTGCTCTTCTATATGATTTGTCATAACAATTACTGACAGAACGATGTGGTCTCATGGCAGTACTTCTTAAGTACCACAACATAAATCTTTTGATTCATTCCCTTAGACCTGAATTTATTGTGTATCCATGTAAAGGAACATAAAATTGTAGGCTGTGTTGTAGGTCACTCTAATAAAGAGCCGTGGTATTTAGAGTAAACCAACATAATCTGTCAGCAAGCACCAACTGCTTATATGTCATCTTGGATGTTTGTGCCCTGAATGGCTGAGTGAAACAGCTTTTCCTCCCTGAATAAGCTGGTTCGCTGTACTGTTATTAGGGACCATGCCTAATAAACTGACCTTTATTCTTTATGTGCCCTTTTGGGTTTCCTCAAATACACCATCGGCCTAAATGTTCCTCTTGTTTCTAAAGCTAATTAGTGACTGTTTACAAAAGAAACCAAAGGCCAATTGACTTAGAAGGTGATGGGGTAGTAATTCCAGTATGTAAACAGAGCAAAACTTATGGGTTTGTTTACATGTTTACTGCCTCTTGGAACCTACAGGCTAATAGCGATTATAAGCTCTGTTGTTCTAGTGTGACTGATTTGAATTTCAGAAAGATGAGTCCTGCCTGTCATCCAGTTTCAAAAGTGATAGAAGACAGATATGTCAGGCCTATTTCGGCGTGCCACAGTTTTTGCTGGATCTTTTTATTATTTATGAAGCAGAATTGATGTGGTTGTCAAATAAACAACATAAAAAAAAATAGGACTAATTCCTTTGGGAATCATTCTAGTGGGGAGTTCGAAATAACAGCTGCTCAAAGATATTATAAAAGAAAGGCAACTTTTTGTGTAAATGGTCTAAAATATGTTGTGTACTTGACCAAACAGTGCATTTTTCTGGGTCTGAAAGAGTAAAGCAGGATTAATGTGTAATATGTACTGTATGCCCTCCTGTTTGCCCCAAGAAACTTAGATAAGGTCGGAAATATATGGACAGACAGGAAGTATGCAGATCTAAAAGTCTCACTGTTCATCTAGATACAACTTTTTGACTTAACCCTTTGAAGCCCATTGCTGTAAATATGCAACAACAAACCCTCTGTATTGCTACACAGCTAAGATAGCATGTGGATTCCCTCAGTACCATTTATTACACCTTCAGTTTGGACCTAGGGGCCTTTGGCAAGCTCTAATGGTGTACGTTATCATTGACATTATCATTTTTCAGAAATTTGTAATATACCTACATTTCTATTCATTTTTAAAATGAGTAGAGAGTTAAAAAACTAGGTAATGTTAAGTCTTTTTCTAACCATACTCTGATCAAACATTCATGTCTGAGGCTGCTAGTGTTGATAAGTTGATCTTGAGAGGGGACGGCTTTTTAAAAAAGAAAATGTTTTACAATAAAGAAAAAGCTTTTTAACTGAAGAATGATGCACCTCAAATAAGGTGTGAAATTGTTTTACTACCCTACCAAAATGAATGGGCCACAAAGATTGCTCCTCTATGTTCATCCCTGATGTTGTTACTTTCTGATATTGTTAAAACACAAATCTATAAACTTCAAAACAGCAACAGAGGAATTTGGGTTTGGTTTCACAGAGTTTTTCTTTCTGATTAAAATCAGCCATTCGTGTGCATTTAATTAGTAGAATTTTCATGCAGGAATTTTTCACATTTTTCATTTTTGTTAAATGAAAAATACAAAAAAATAGAGAAAAAAAGATGTGCTTTATATTTTGCATGGCTATATTTCTAAAGGTGTAATGATATTAATGATATTTACACTTTCAAAAAATAAATCTATATTAAAATTAGATTTAGTCATTAAATGTGATTGTTTGCAGTTTTGCGATGCTCCACTATTTCAGGATTTCAAAAAAGAAATATTCTATTTAATTCATTGCAATAAATGAAGGGTATCTTTTCAAGAAGCATAGATGAGCACAATTAAGATCCTCATTAGACAAGTGCCAATCTGATATTAATATCTGTATCAGTCCTGAAATTGAAGAAAAGTCTAGATCACATTTTGGTGAAAATGGATCCATAGGTGCCTGTCTATTCAGTTAATTTCTATAATAACTTTAGGTTGGTTAAAAATCATATGAACAGCATTAAATTGTTTCTCTTTATGGGCACCTGTCTTTGATTTAATAAATACAATTTATAGCTAAAAACCTTAAACCTTAAAACTGTATAGCTGTTTTTAGGATGGAATTTTTCTTGTTTACACAATTTATTGTTTGTATGACTTATTTTTCTGACCTTATCCTAATCTCAAGTTGCCTTTTAGGATCATTGATATGATCATAAATATCATATTGCTTGTAGAGAGAGGTTGATGACAGCCTCAGTACAGTAAGCATGATAACATTAAATCAAGGAAACTCTGGTATCCTGGTAAAGGATTCAGGGTGTGCAGAAATCCAAATTAATGCATCAGAATCTCTTTGGATCAGATCAGAAGTGAACATCAAAGCATCTCTCATTCTTTTTAAATGTTTCTAGAATTGTTGAGTTTAAAATCCTGTCCGATCGCATCTCAATCAAAAAAGACTTAAAGAAGCATTAGACACATTTTCACCTCTGGGTGGTCTGCTGAGCACTATGTGTAGACCAAAACAAAATGCGTGACAAGTGATGCGACTCTCTCTTCCTCCAGCTGTACCCCATCGTAACCAACCTGTCTGCTTGTATGAAAAGCTCTAACATGTCTAATAAAGAAGTAACTCATAACTTTATTTATTTACTTATTTGGCAAATCTCCTGTAGTGTCTGTCATTAACTGAGTAATTATACCGTTAACAAAGCATTGCATCACTAGCATCATATGGTGTATGTTCAAACGTGTTATTAGACTGCATCGTAATTACACTATATTGCAGTATGAGTAGCTCTCCTGCAGAATTTAGTTGTTCCAATGCTGGCAGAGGCATTTCATAGGCAGGACTTGGCTAAGAGGCAGCTATTTAAATGGATGTATGTATGTAAACAAAAGAATAGAGAACAACACAGAGAGGTGGTTTATAACACTGAAGAAGATGCCTTTAGTTCTTCACATAACCATTCTTTTTTATTTGTAAAATAATGATTTTTTTTTTTGCTTATTGTGATTTTAAATAAATAAACAATTTAGAAAGTTTGAATTAAAATTCAACACATAAATCTGCATACATTTTCCATTTCAACACATCCCACTTGTCAGCTATGGGCTCAAAATGTCAACTTTGAACATAACCCAATCAGCCCGGCTAATGAGTAATTTTAAAATGGATTTTCTTGTTTATTCAACTAAATCACACTAAATAATTTTTCCCTTCTCGGCTCTGAAGTCTGCTAATGCCGGGGTTCTTAATAAAACATTTAGATGAAGTAAAACATTGAACGCTGTTTGATTAGCATCAAATATGGCAGCAGCTGTGAGATGAAAAGATTTCCTACCTCCCAAGTGTCTGATAAAAAAAAAAAAAAAAAAAGCGTAATACTATCTGTGAGTTAGACCTGGTAATGCCAGCTGCATACAGAGCGCAAGCCAAGTTCCCAGTTATTCTCTGCACATATTTATAGCTGTAACCACCAGCTAGAGGAGGATCGGCTGACATCATATCATGAATTTTAAATACCAACATATCATGGCCCTACAGAGTATGACAGCACGAGAGGCGTGTGTCTGTTTTCTGAATAAAAAGGGGATTGGGTGCCATTGTTCAGACAATATATTACTTTTAGAATACATTAGAAATGTCCTTTTTTTTGCATTTTGGAAAAATATATGTGTTTCCCCGAGTTCTTCAATTTTGGGGGCTTAAAACACCTTAACACAAGACAAGTTGATGAAATTTGTTGAATCTTACCCAGTTTGAATTGGTCGGAGCTGTTACTGCAGGTCTGCTGGACTTCTTCGCTGTCCCATCCCAGTGGATAGAGTGCACAGCCTGACCCGATGAGAAGACCTAAGGGAAGGAGATGATGAGAAAATGATGAGGCGGTTGCAGTAACAGAGCCCATCACAGGGGACTTAGAATATCACAAAATATGGCTGGAGGCTGAAAGGAAACCTGCATCAAGGACAAACTCTCATAATCAGCCTCCTTGAGGATGGTTGGCTTTATTTTCTGGATGGACCCCTCAGGGTTTACATAATTTAGGAATCCTTTATTGATATTAATAAAAATGCAAAGCAACATCTTGTGTTTTCTGTCATTATTCCATGGCATTATACCGTGTCTTGCAGAAGTGTTTAGAGCACTTGGATGTGTATTACATTTTATCACGGTCCAACTTGCAATCTTCAATGTACTTTATTTGCATATTATATAATCAACCTATCCAAGGTAATATAATTATCAAGTGGAGGGAAAATTATACAGTCTTTTTTAACCACGTTTTTACAAAGAAATTCAACAGGAATAGTACGTACACACCCTTCTGTCTCCTAACATGGTTGGGTACAGACAATATTTCCTTTGGCTTTCTTCTAGCTCTGCTTCAATAAAGGCCAGATTGGTTGAATTCAGGAACAATAGTTGACCTGTCAATAGATTGCTCCACTTAAGCTGTGGATTTTGCAGCTCCTCCAGAGTTACAATGGATGTTTTGGCAGCCTCTAACATTGACTAACTCCTAGCCCAAATTGTCAGTTCATATGGACAAACATTCCATATGAACTGTCACAGTTCTCAATGATGTGTAATGTTAGGGATACAGTCCGATAAATCAACTTTGCTACCTCACAATTTTGTCCTTTACTGTTAGATATATCTTTACCACAAACATGATTTCGGAAGGCAATTGCTTGCATTGAGTTTTTCTTCAAGGGCATCAAAGTAAAGGAACAACAATACATGTACAACTACATTTCTAGGATTTTATTTTCATTTGTACAATCTGTTCTTTCCACTACACAGTTATGCACCCCCTGCCTTTGGTCAACCCAATACAATTCCAACCAAAAACATTAATCTCTGAATGTATCATTTCAACATATGTATGTATATGTATATATATATGTATATGTATATATATATAT
>NW_015150992.1:267935-271626 GCF_000732505.1 Cyprinodon variegatus | reverse complement strand
TATATATATATATATATATATATATATATATATATATATATACTGAACAGAGCGCCTTAAACTTAATTCAGTCATTCACCTATTCAGACGCTGATGGTGGCAAGCTAGCACTGACAGAAGCGACACCAGGCCCTCTTGTTGGGATCTTGAGGTCTGTCCACCTTCCTCCTGCAGAGGGCGCCCTAGGTCTCCTGGAACTGAGCTGACGACCACACCTGCGACTCATCAGTCATCAGGAGACCAGCATATAAGCAGCGGCAGGACTACACTCCAGCGCCAGAGTGTTAAGCCAGTTTTGGTTAGCGAAACCTGAGCCAACCAGCCTGTCTGATTCTCTGACTCCCCTGAAACCAGAACCTGAACCTAATCAGTTTTGTCTTCTCTGCTTCTTAGGAAGAAACCTGACTGAACCCTGGAACTCTGGAAGAGTTTCTCTGCTGAAATCTGCCTGCCAGCTCTCAGGAGCTCATCTGAAGGATCTAACTGTCTGAACCTGCCTGTCCGCTCTCAAGAAGAGGATCGGAAGAAACTCTGGACCTGAACACTGATAAGTCTGAAGTCAAGCCCTACCGTTGCTTAGCCCTCTGCCAGCCACCTGCCTCTGGACCCTCCTGGATCCCCCCCTCAGCTGCTCAGCCTGAACCACATCAAAGGTAGACCTGCACAACTCCTCTGACAAGATCAACTGCATCCTGGCTAACCTAACTATCCCCCTCTGCAGAGAACCCTGTATGACCAGTCCCGGATCTGTTTCCCAGCATCAGTGCTTAACTTTGTGTTTTTTCTTAATAAACAGTCAAACTCTTCATAAGTCTCCGTTGTGTTCTGCATGTGGGTTAGGAACCTTAATCCCATCATGACACCTCTGACCACCATCAGGCAATGTAGGTAATGTGTCTTGCGCAAGGATTCAACGACACTGAAAGCCAGGGGCTTGAACCAACAACCCTTTATTGCAGGGCAAGTTTCCGCATCTGACACTATTGTCGTCCCATATGATATTTATTGATATTTAATATTTTCCCTACCCTTAATTCTAGAACATATAACTGGAGACAAACAAGAGTTAATTTGAAAACTGTTGGTTATATTAACTTTTCTTTAAACCAAATTTGTAAAACAAACTCCCTTGACCAGCTCAAACAGTAGCTTGGGCAAAGGAAGCCCTAAACCATCCCCAAAAGGTGCCTTTGTAAAATGACGTAAATTATGTTTTCACACCCATTTTTACTGCAGCAAAGCGAAACACTCCTCCACCAGCATATCATCAAACCTGTGAAAATTAACGGCAAACATTATGCAAATCGCCTGGCAATTTCTCACGCAGACAAGAGTGAAAAACACAAGTGTTTTTTTCCCTGCCATGCAATAATTACTGTAAAACTCAGGAGAATCCTTGAGGGACTGCTTTATGTCAGTGATTAAAGAGACTTATGACTGTGCTTAAAGCTGCTCACAGAGAGAAGAGTAAAATCTAGTCAAGGCCATTACATTAAGGATTAATATCCTCAATATTTGCCTGTAGCCAGGTCTTGACAAGTTATTCCCTGAATGTCAAGGACTGTCTCTTAAAATTATCCTGTGGGGGTCCCTTGTAGGTGGCTCTACCATCACATTAGCCTAATCCTCTCTGATGCGTCTGCCCTGCTATCAGTTTTGGGATGTGAGGATGGCAGCTCAGGAGGAAAAAAAGAAAAAAGAAAAGAACTGCCTTCCAAGGCTGGTTATTACATCTAGACTTGATAAGGAGCAGAAATTAATCCACGTGCTAATGGAGATGGGCCGGGAAAACTGGCTAACATCTGGGGCCGAGTGGGAAAAGTGAAAAAGACATCTGTGTTTTCTCCCCCCATCAAAGTCAAAAGGACAACGTGTTTCTGATGCAGTGTGTGAAAAACCGAGTGTCTAACTGTGGAAGTGCTGCTAGAAAATCAATTCAGCAAAACTCTGGCATACTGATGAGAGCAAGGGGATATAAAACAGGCTTTGGCCCAGTCTGTATCATTACAGCTGAGTATCGGCAGGGGGATCCAGGGATATTTGTGTACGTAACAACTCACCCATTTCTTTTCAGCGCTTTAAGAGAATTTCAGATTAGTCTTTGCCTCACCCCTAAAAATTACAACATTTAGCTGAGCATGCAGAAAGTGTAAAACAGCAGCAGAGCGCATTAATCCCTGGTTCCAGCAGCTACCGTGTTAGCCTCATCAACCAAACACCCACTATCCTAGGAGGGGAAAAAACCCATATAAACAGCAATTTCAGTTTTCACTTACAGTATATAGTGTTGTTTAATGTGCAGAGATTCAAATATGGCAGTGCGTTAACCATAAAGTATGCCAAAGTGATTACATATTTATGATTATTATTAAACACAATTTACAATTCTCTTTGAAGGGCAAGGCAGAGATGCCTCAGCATGTAGCCAAATTACATGCTGGGGCAATTAATTGTCTTTGCAGCAATGCAAACAAACAAAAAACAAATGTTTTGGATTTAGAAAAAAGTTACTTTTAAAAAGACATATTTCCCTTTTTATATAAATATTTACATGTTTGAAGAAAAATAAATGTGACTAATAGGATGCTCTATGCAAGAAATAGACAAACAGCAAACCAAAGGAACCAAACTGTGTTTCATCTATGAAGGGGATCACAACACATCCTTAAATCGGAGGCTCAGTTCCTCGGAAAATGTCTTAACCTTCTCAAGGAATCATTGTCAATTCTCTCAGATTTGTCTATCAAATCGATGACCCACCTATTTATTCCTGAAAAATAATTTTCCATTGTGGCCGGTTTGTATTTGTTTAGAACATTGGGTGTTCAAGATATTTTTAAGTGCTAGACAATCCTTCTAGAACCAGAAAAAGAGCTGTCTCTTTGATTCTTGGCACAAGGTTGAAGTTGTTCACTGTGGGGTTGGACTCTATCAGGGCTGCAATTTACCCCACATCCTGTTTGACCTGTTTCTGGAGAGGATCCCATGTTGTACTAATCGAAAGGTGAGTTCCTGGTTTTGGAACCTAATTAGATTTTATTTTAGCAGATTATGTACTTCCAGTCAAGCCAGGATTTTAAGTATGCATTGAAGTACCTTGTGATTCAGCCAGGAGTCCATTGCATTTTCTCTGTTTTTCAAAAAAAAAAAAAAAGAAAGGTGGGATACTCCTTCTAGGATAGGGGGTTCATCTTTGCCTTAACAGAGGGAGTTTGATTGCTTTGGTGTCTTGTTTAGCATTGATGGTAAAGTCACTTAAAAACTAGCAGGATATGGCTAGATAGATTAGGGTCATGTGAGTAGTTGTCAGGACAAAGAAGGAGGTAAGCAAAAAAAGCACCAGATTTATGGTGTTTTCTATCCTCTGGCACCCATGGTGATGAGGTATTGATAGAGATTGGAAGAATGATGTCAAAGTAAGAGAAGTTTGTAGTGTGGTTTGGCTTAGCTTTAGAGACCAGGTAATGACATTTGTCATTCTGCAATAAAGCTCTAGCCCAGGAGTGCTCAAGTCCAGTCCTCAAGAGCTACTATCCTGCAACTTTTTGATGCAACCATTTTTAACACACCTGAATCAAATAAGTGGCTCGTTACCATGCCTCTGGTGGGCTAAATGAGGTTAGATTCAGGTGTGCTAGAGAAGAGATGCATCTAAAACTTACAAGATGGTAGCTCTTGAGGACTGGACTTG
>NW_015150992.1:265673-267669 GCF_000732505.1 Cyprinodon variegatus | reverse complement strand
TGGATGGATGGATGGATGGATGGATGGATGGATGGATGGATGGATGGATGGATGGATGGATGGATGAAGCAAGCAGGAGATTTGTTTTTAAAAAAGGACAGAAATTGATTTCCTTTTTGAGGCAAAATCAGAGCAGGTTTGACTGTAATCTGCTGTTTCCTGTAATTTGTAAATAGGAACCCTCTGTACCTGCAATATTTGAGTGGGTGAAATCCACGTGAGGATGCTCATTTTTCCGTGACACCATTAAGACAAACACAGCATAGCATAAATCATTGTGGGGGTAGAAGAATAAAAATATGAACGAATCACTGAGGTGTAATTCAGATCTGTGTCTAATGTGGTCACACATTCCCTGTTTGGCTTTTATGTGTTCTATTTATTTATTTTTCCTGGAGATGGTTTAATCCACCAAATCTCATCCTCCACACTCAGTATGTGGGTTATTGAAAACTCTGGGTAGGGAAGCTGCAGACTGGGATGTGGGAAAAAGATTAGTGAGAGAACAAGACGTTCTCTCACAGATTGTTTGTAATGAAGCTGCTGAAAACACGCGGAGCTCTCACAGGCAACTACCTGTGGGCTGTGATTCCCCATGCACGCATGCTGCTGTGCAGAGTTACTTCCTGTCTTTCTTTTCATCGAAGATGACACCAATACTCCACAATTTGCACAAAAGAGACAGTTAGGATTTTTTTTTTCATTTCACGTGTGCTTGTCAGCTGCTGGAATGCCTAACAATTTCAGCAACTGTTTGAAAAACAAATAACTACAGTCTAGACTTTTCTTTCTCTGATGTCCTTGATAACCCATCACATATTCCATTACCATATTTCTGATGTACAAAACAAAAGAAAACGTTTGTGGCAAACTCACAAGGTGTAAACTCTTGGTACTCCTAATTTATCAACTAAAGCATTTTCTGAATTTTACTCTTTTTATTGATCAGAGAATTTGCTAAAATTATCAGCAGTCCATGGGGGATTCATATCACATAACACAGATAGAGCAGCTTTACCATTGATTATATGTTTGGATAAAGACTGAATTTTATTTTGCCAGCTGGTATAATGAAGAGGGACTTAAATGAGGTAAAATAAAAAGCATAGCATACTACTAGTCTGCTGCAACATAAAGTGTTTACTGTCTCCAAGGCACCAAAACATTAGTAATAGATGCTATCTACATCCTCTACCCAGAGGAAGCATTTTCTCTCCTGCTATCAGAAATGTCAGGTCAGAATGGAGAAATGTCGAGGTCTTGGCAGGAACAATAAAGTTGAGTTTGACATGAGACGCAGGATAATTTCCTGAAAAAAGTAGCTCACACCCACAGTTAAGAATGTGAGACCCATTATGCTGTTTTTAAAGGTCAAGCTGGGTGCTTGGCAGAGTGCGGTCTCTAATGACAAATCTTGAAGACGGTGATTGCAATCGTCATGTTGGGGTGCTCTCCTTAGCTTTTAGTTCAGCTCAAGTTGGCCTCAGTGGGCAAGTAGCTGGATTATGTGAGGTTTTTTCACTTTGGCTGTGGTTGCTGGGGATACGGTGTGCACTGTATGGATTCTGTGGGTTTATTTTGCCTCGATGCGGTGTTCTGGCAAAACAGCATACTCTGTCAAACCAGCTAGTCAAGACGTCAGATTTGCATACCCGTATACAAATCACGTATGCTCCGTTTATCTCTTTAGTTTATCCCCGTTTATCCCTTTAGTTTTGCACAAAATATACACTTTAAACTACCTTGACGGGCCTGTGTCCCTTTAGTCATGTACCAAAAAAAACAATTTAAAGTCATATTGCTATATGCTTCAAAAAACACCAAAAAGTAAGTAATTAAAATGTTTTGCTATTTTGTACATTACTAAAGGGATAAACGGGGATAAAGTTAAGGGATAAACAGGGCATATGTAAACATACCGTAAATTCTCTAATATAGGCCCGGGCCTTTATTTCACTCAAGTGCATCGCGGTCCAGGCCTTTATTGGATAGAGGC
>NW_015150992.1:203438-265173 GCF_000732505.1 Cyprinodon variegatus | reverse complement strand
TTTTTTTTTTTTTTTTTACAGTGTCTAGCGATGTGGCAATAAGAATAATTGTCTTAATGCCAAAAAGAGCCCAAAAGATTTCGCTTTCACAAGTGGAGTGGTACGGCTATCGCCATAGTGCTCTGCTTGATTTATGCATATAAATAGCTTTATTATAATTCATGCAGGGAGCATTACGGATTATATGGACAATGTAAGTAGAACAGGAAAGGAAAAACAGAAAAAAGGAGAAAAGATGAAAGAAAGTGGAGATAAAAGGGAGATAACGATAAAACGTCTTCAGTCTACTTCATCGCCTGGAAAGAGATGTAAAAAGAACAGCACAACCAACGGATATAGAATAAGAAATACGATAAAGTAACACCTTGATACTATCGCTAAAGTATAAGTAGTATTATTTAATCTGACATCTATACTGTGGTAGCTGTGGTAGGAATAAACAGGGCATACGTAATTTGCACATGCAAATGCAAATCTGATGTCTTGCACATGCGTATCGACTATGGGAATGCTGATCTGAAAAAACACCGCCTCATGTTGCCTACTGCTTTAAATCTACATCTACCCCTTCCTGCTGCGTTTCTTCTCCAAGTTCGGTACTATAACTTCTAACAACATCTGCTTTCACTTCTGTCCAACAATCCGTAGAGGAACATGCAGACATACAGACAACATAAAAACAAGGACAAAGGTACATATTTTTGTTGAAGTGAATTAGCTTTCAAAAGAGTCGCATATGAATAAATGAAAGGTTGGATTTTCTATATTTATGATGAGAAAATACCACTGCAAAAATAAAAAAGTCAATTTTAAGGATTTTTTTCACATCTTTTACCAGAGAAACCAATAAATGTGGCAAACACTGTATACCTAGTTGCCTGGGATCACACTTGCTAAAACAGCTATATGAAAGTGGCAAGAAATAAAAAAAAACAACCCTAAAATTCTGATGTAAAAACAACTTTGCTACTTGCAAACAACATTTTGCGCTCAGGGTTAATGCTTTTTTTCGCCCCTCTTGTGTTGGAAAAAACATTATCTGAAATGAACTGTCATCAGTAATGACAACTAGGATCTGGTGTGTATTTCATTTCTTTCCCAAAAGCACAGACCGGAAATCTCTCCCTTCAACTGTGGCAAACATCTTAAATTTGCTCTAAGCAGATGGTCGCTTCATGATGAAATTGTTAGAGGATTTCAGAGAGCTGCCACAAGGACTGTAGGGGGGGGAATCACAGAGGCAACATAGCAGCTATATAACGCCGTTCGACAGTAGGAATCATAAGAACTGACACCACCACACTTTTTCTGAAAAGTTTATAAAGATGTTAAAGATCTATTTTTCTCAGTCATAGATTCGGTTAAAACTTTCATATGCTGTAAGCTTTCTGGGACAAAAAAAAAAAAAAAAGGTCTATCAAAACATATCTAGGAGCACTGTTTGCTTTCCTCTATGTGTTTTGTCAATAATCTTTATTTTTTTTCGGCTTAGTTGCTATAGCAGCCAGCTCATACTTGATGGAGTTCAGAGAAGGAGGCGAGGAGGAAGAGGAGAGGGTCAGTTTGAGAGTGCCGTGCAGACTATGAAAGGGCAGGCTGGCTTATTCACAGATCAAGTTTCAATTGATGCACGCTTGGCCATTATCAGAATCACTATCACAAGCCTAATGGCTCCATGAAAGACTCATGTATAGACTGATACAATCAGCCTCACATATTCAACAGTCAGTCCATGAGTTCTGCTCTAATATAGCAATCTTTATTCTTGCCTCAGATTTCATCATCGTAGTGAAGCTCAGTTTTGAAAAGGGGAGTTTGAATGGATTATAAAGCACACAGAAAAGAGTTTCATTTTACCAGAGCTGAGCTGTTTTTCCTGTCAAAGCTTTTTACCTGAATGAAAAACTGCCCCCCTTTTCACATCCTCACCCGGCTCTGATTTGTAGAGTGCAGGGGCCTTTTGTCAGGACCCCTGCTTTCTTACTTGAGACCCCAGGAATTTCTTCACCCTGCTTCATAACCCCCGAGACAATGCCATTCAAGGTTATCATTGAGGGGCCAAATGGGGGGGTGGAGGATTGGTGGCCGAGGGCTGAAATTAGGGAAGGGATTGAGTGACCCGGATTAATACAAGACATTCCCTTTTGGGTTTGGGAGATGATCAAAACAGTCAAGCAAATGTAGGATCTACTTCGCCTAGCAAATTCCCAGACCTGCGATAAGCGATAAAAGATAACATTCACTGTAATGTGCTATTTGCTCAAACGTTATGTTTTCCTCATGACAGCCATTAGATCAAGCATCAGTGAGAAAGGGCACATTCTCATCAATCCAGACACATATGGCTCGCATGTTAATGTAAGAAAAAACCTTATTATTCTATCCCTGTTTCTTGTTTTCAGCTTTTTAAATTAAAAACAAACCTTGAAAAGGTTCCTTCTGTCACATGAAGCTTTAAGGAGGCATCTGTTTTATCTGTATAAGGAACCCTCTCAGCATGTTGAAGCTTGTCGGCTCCCTTACTTGAAAACCAAGGCACACATCGACGTGTTCAGCATGCACGCCTACATTTCTTATCATGTTTCCATTCTCTCTGTTGTCCGACTTGCATCAACACAGTTGCTTTCGGAAGGGCTTTCAGCTATGTAGGCACCGCTTCCAGGGAAAAGCTGAAGAGGCTGTCTTTTTCCATGAGCGAGATGGATATCTGGAGTTTTGTTTGAACGAAGAAGGAACAGATAGGGGTTTGGCTGGGTGGAAGCAGCAAATGGAAAAAAAAGAATTTATATAAAGTATTAAAAAATGTCTGGTATATAATGTGTACGCACAGGAAATCTTTTTACTGCACTTTGCTGTTAAAAGCCGGCATTAAGGACCATTTAGCCAACAGTCATCGATATTTTATCAATACTTACTGACTTTTTATATCACTGATACTTTACTATACAGCTGCTGTACATGCTTTCACAAAAACTACCAGAAAATTATCACTTTCCTAAGACAACATCCACTTTTCTCTATTTTAACTTATACATTTACACTTGAATAGAAAATAGTGAAAAGAATATCTGACAAAGATAGCACTATAAGAGCTTTGACACAAACAGGACTTACAACTGTCTCAAAGAAGCATATCACCAGTTCACTCTCAGCTTTGCCAGCAATAAGGTCAAACCGCTCACTCAGACTTGAAAATGTTTGGTCATATTCATCCTAATTAAAATTTTCTTCAGGTAATCTATCTATAAATAAACCAAACTTTTATTAACGTTATGTAAAGTTGCAGGATCTTATGATATTTTTATGAGATCACCTTTTTAAATGTATATGTTCCATTTGTGGTCATACTCTCTAGGAGTTTCCTTTTGTCTGAAGCTGCGTTTCACTGTGTATGTTGTATTGTATTGTTGATTGATTCTTTTAATTTAAAATTATTTCTCAGCATTTTCTCTACCTTTTTGTTTTCATGATGTTTCACTATAGTATTGCAATCTGTTTGTTTTTCAAGTATCTTTGGATTTTAATCACTTTTTTTAAAGTTGCATGCAATTTTTACTGTTGTGTAATGATGTTTTAATGAGCCCCCAAATTTGTCCTTAGTCTGCAGAATATTTCATTCATTGTAATTGCTCTTATACTCAGAACATCATATAATGTTCTGATGTCTTAATTTTTGTATACATATATATATATATGTATATAGCTTGAGTGCAAATTACGAATGATGCCAAAATATATGCCTAAAAGTTGAATAGCTGTGATCTAATTCCTTGCTTTTTTTTGTTGTGTAATAATTTTTTGTGAAAATTAAAATCCAACAAATGCAGCAGCTGTTCAATAATAAGCAACTAATCTGTCGAATTCAGAACAAATAAAGATAATAATTGCTGTTCTGATGAATGTCATCTTTTAAGCAAACATGCATGCTGTTTTGAAACAGAAACCTCCTACAAATCAAAGCGCTCAAACGAACTTAGATGTTCAACATGTGAGCGCGTTCTTTTGAAATAAGCTGTTTTATTCTCTCACATGAAGAGATTTTCTTTTTAGACCAAAATGATCAAATGACTCCCAGGATGATGCACAGTATGTGTTCACCTCATGCCACTCTCATGTAACACTTTCATTTCTTTTTTCTCTTGTCCACCCATCAGTCACTGGTCATGGCTCCAGGGTGAAGCGAGCTGTTTGTTTCATTGATCTTTGTTCAGTGCTCTTGCTACAGGCATTTGGGTAAAAGCTGGTCTTATCTAATCACACTATTCATTTGTCACGCAGCTCCAGACCAAAACCAGCAATTAATACACACCCCAATTACGAGTGCAAAATTAACTCCTGCCTCATTAAGCAATGGGCAAAACAGCATTACAGAACTACAGTTAAGGAGCTCAGAGCTCTGAAGGGAACTTACACAAGCAGAAAACGGATTGTACTGTGTGCGCAGGAAGTAACTTAATGAAGAACATTTTTTAACTATGTGGGGAGCAGAAGGTTTCTTTTTACTTAAGGGTGTAAATCATTTCTGTTTTCAGTGTTTCCAGGAAAACCTTGTCTCGTCCGGTGTTATACTGCAAAATTTCAACCTGACTGCGCTATGCTTTGTTATAATATCACTGTTTTTATTTTTTCAAAGTAAATACAAAAGGAATAAAAATGTTTCAATTAAGTTCTATATGCTTATATGTTTTAAAGACAAGAACTGCAATGCAAGGTTAAAGTTATATAAGCAAATTCAAAATTCTTCCCAATTGTGGAATAATAAATGTGAGGTAACTTCAATTTGTTTTTAACCAGATGGCAAATCAAATACTGGACCTCTGTAATTTGAACAAGGTTAGGTGCTCAGTGGATAGCGTGCTTGGCCCATGTACAGAGGCCTTAGTCCTCAACAGAGAAGACCGGGGTTCGAATCTGGCCTGTGGTCCTTTGCTGCATGTCTCCCTGCTTTTTCATACCCCATTTCCTGTCAGCCTACTGTAAATAAACAAACAAAAAAAGAAAAACAAGCCACTCGTGCCTTAAACACTCACAAAAAGATATATATTTTCAGAAAAAAAGAGGTATGAAGCAATTGCTTTTTTGGGAGTGGAACCAATCTCACTACTACTATAAATTTGTTGAGTGTGCCTAGAAACTCATTAAACGGGGAAAAAAAGCTATTTAATTGAATTAATCTATTTCCTGAAAAGACAAGTGTTCAATCATCCAGTTAAAATTATGCAACAAGTTTGTTGAAAGCTACAAAAACTACACTTTTGAACAGATATGTGGGTGTGTATCCCTTCCTTTTCACTTGCTTGTATAATTTAGAACATGGGTAGATTAGAAAATAATCCATGAGTCCAGAATTGTACACCCATTTATTGTTTTCAAGTTCATTGACAAAGTCGTTATATCTGTCCACCTTAATAAATAACAGCTTAAATGTATTCTTACAGCCCCTGTCTCAACATATTTCTGCCTACGATGGCTGCATGCCAATGTTTCAAGTCAAAGCAAGTGGAAATATACATACCGGTAATCAAACACTGCAGCTGGGATGTATAGCAATATAGCAGTCTGAAATTGAATTTGAAAAGTAACAAACATTCACTCCATGAGGGAAGAGAGTGGAGAGAAGAAGAGAAGTTAAGATGCAAACAACAAAGCCAAAGGGTATAAAAATCCTCCTCAGGGTAGGATCCACATTATAGGGTCCTAGAAGTGTAGCTGTTCTAACTGGGTCATGTCTGATGTGTTGAGCTGCAACCTCCACCCACTGACACAGCCTGATAGAGAAGCATGGCAGTTGGGTAAATATACCTAAAGCAGAGCATTCCAGTCTTAATTACTCTTTATAATGAACTGTAAGCACGCTAATGTAAGGCCTTCTGGGTAGAGGCATATCACTCTGTAATATTCATGGTAATAGCATCCAAAAATGCAATGAATGTTTTAGTATCTGCCACACAGTATTGCCAGACATCAAAATGCCTCTCTGACAGTACTGGGGCTCATCATGTGAGCAGCTTCATACCGCAAACACAAAGAGGCTCCTTTCAAAAGACAATGCAGCGCTTCAGGGATTGAGCAAAAATTGACTCCCACTGGCAAATGGACTAAGTACTTCACAGCCTGTGTTTAAAGTCCCACCCTGCTGCTTCCATGCCTGCTTCTGGGACACACACCAGTCAGGCTTATTACCCCCAGGAGGGATGGAGATAGATTGAGTTTAAGCAGCCTTACCGTCCTCACAAAAATCAAACATTTCGCTAAACTAACAGGTCACTCTTACTGCCTGGATTTTAATGTGTGGGTGTGATGTGAAAACCACAGAGGAACAGTGGGGAGCTCAGCAAGTCGTGGGGCTACTCTGAATTCTCCAAACATTAGGGAAAGCCATTCCCAAATAGGTGTTGAACAAGCTATTTTGTCACATTAAAACTAGAGACTTTAATTAACTCAATATAGATTTTACCTTGTAGACCAACACAAAGTAACAAATCATTGTGAAGTGGATGGAAATTGACACATGGGTTTAATTTTTTTTTTTTTTTGCAAATAAGAGCCTTGCAAGTGTGGTGTGCATCTCCCTCTCCCATTTACTCCAATACCACAAAAAAAATGTGTGCAATAACCATCATTAGAAGTCACCTAATTGGTAAATAGGCCTCCTTTGAGAGACTTTAATCTCAGCACCAATGAAGCCAACCTCATATTTCTTAAAAAAGAGCATATTGAAACCTTTTAAAGCCTTTAACCATGTAGTAAAGGTTGTTTTTCAGATCAGAACAATACAGACCCCTTTCAACACACTATCTCCACTGTAATACTTGGTGGTGGTAGCATCATGCTATGGGGATTTTATCATTTAAAAAAGATGGTGCTTAAAAGAGTAATTCTTAAATTCCTAATAGATAGACTGACAGTTGTGTCTAGAATATATCAAAATTTTGAACCAAGTTTATACTTTTTAAAATATCTGTATGATATTGAAAGTATTTCAATGATGATTTTTGTTGGACCAAATACAATGGGCATACAGACAGATGGCACATTTCAGCAGCAAGTAAATTAACAGTGCTGCACAGTTAAAAAAGGTAATGTAATATGAAAAGTTTATAACAGTGGCATAAAGGTGATTAAGGCAAGGCACATTTATTTTTATAGCACAATTAAGTATATCGACAATTTAAAAATGCTGTACATGAATTAGACAATAAAAAGAAGAAAAGTAAAAGCAGATTAAAAGCAAATAAATAATAAATGAGTGATAAAAGCAGGTAGTAAAATGAATAGAAAAGTTGGTACACAACCTTAAACTAATAATACCTCAGTTAACAGTTTAACTTCAGCAGTTAAAGGCAGCTCTGAACAAATGGATTTTTTTTACATAAAATAGCTCTGGCTTTCATCTCTTTTACAGTTTTCTGGAAGTTTGTTCCAGATAAGTGGAGCATAGGAACTAAATGCTGCTTCTCCATGTTTAGTTCTAGTTCCGGGTGTACAGAGTAGACTGGAATTAAAAGACCTGAGTGGTCTGGGAGGTTGACACACTGACAACAAGTCTGTTATGTATTGAGGTGCTGATCCATTCAGTGATTTATAGACTAATAGGAAAAAGTCTATTCTCTGAGCTACAGGAAGCAATTGGAAGGACTTCAGAACCGGGCTGATGTGCTCTACTTTCTTAGTTCTAGTGAGAACACAGGCAGCAGCGTTTTGGATCAGCTGCAGCTGTCTGATGGACTTTTTAGTCAAACCTATGAAGAAACTGTTGCTGTAAGCTTTTCTACTAAAGATAAATGCATGAATGAGTTGTTCTAGATCCTGCTCAGACACTAGTCCTCTAATCCTGGAGATGTCCTTCAGTTGATAAAAGGCTGACTTAGTAACTGCCTTTATTTACCTGTGAAGGTTCAGGTCTGAGGCCATCATGACATCAAGATTTCGGCCATAATCATATGTTTCTAACACTATGATGGGTTCACTGTCACTCAGTGACATTGTGATTTAAAGCTGTGTGTCATTTGTTAAATGAAGAATGAACATAAAAAAGAAAGAGAACCCAAAATAAAGGCTTTAAACAATAATTACAGTACTATAAAATATCTAA
The DNA here is from genome assembly GCF_000732505.1 of Cyprinodon variegatus. NCBI lineage: Eukaryota > Metazoa > Chordata > Actinopteri > Cyprinodontiformes > Cyprinodontidae > Cyprinodon > Cyprinodon variegatus. Next base: position 257,078 of record NW_015150992.1, on the reverse strand, counting down.
ATGATTTAGAAGTTAAAAAAAGAGAAACTTCTGAGAGTAAATAGGTTTTAACAGTAGATAAAAAAGTCAATTTCTTTTGACAGCAATGTCTGCATTTGTGATTAGAAAAAAATGTGCCTAAGTTTGTGACTTTTTTTGTCAGGCCCTCCATGTTTTATGCAGAAGAAATAACCTTTTATAAGTTATCTCTTCTGCATTGACAGAAAAAGGTCATACACCAGCTCAAGTAGCTCCTCTTTCATTACAAGCTCTTATCGTGACATTTGAGAGTCCCTTAGAAAAAAAATAGAATTGCAGAAATGAGAACACTATATATAACAAGTCAAGTAATCTGTGGGCAGAACAATAGGGCAACAGAAGGGAGGGATGGAGATCATTGTGTGCAGGGCATTTTGTGTGGTACTGAATTGGAAAAATGATCCTATAATCATATCATGATATCTGGTTTATCCTGTCCATGCAATAATAAAAAGTTATTTCTGCCTCAGTGATTCCACAGATTGAAAATAAACAGATGTCAAGAAAGGCCACCAGTTCTACTTCATATGCCGTGTCATTATCATTCTGTTTATGTAGCCATGTGGGGAGGTAGACTGAAGGAGCAGAATGGCGCTGAAGAAACTACAACCTGATGAGGAGGGCTTACAGTGCCATAAAAGTATTTGCCCTTCAATTTATTTCAGCTTTTTTATTTTGTTTCTTTTGTTTGGTACGCTTGACCTAGGGCAATACAAAAAGCAGCTTTCAAATTAAGATTTGATTTGTTAGAGAAAACAACTTTTACAATCCACACCTGTGTGAAACAGCTATTTCCTCCTAAACACAGACACTTATTGAGCCACCCTCTGCAACAACGGCTGGCATTAGGCTTTTTTAATATCTGTCATTAAGTCTTTTGATTCTCTGTGAAATTATCTATTTTTCTGAATAATTCTTAATTCAGCCACATTGAAGTGGCTTTGAACATGGCCTGCAGGGATTTGACTTGGTTTTAAATTACAGACTGGGACTGTTTCTTATTTTTAAATATCTTAAATACTAATACATTTAGAAGAGATAGAAAGGGACACAGACCTTCGAAAATCTACAAAACAATTTTCCCATAGTCGAGATTATCATAAACAGAATTTTGGCAAATGTTGAAAACCTCTTTTTTTTATTCTTAACAGTGGGTTGGGCGTTGGAAAAGCTCCATTGAATGATGTTTGTGCCAAGTCTATTTCCTGCTATTAAAATCTGAACACTTGGTTAAAACAAAGCAAGTCAGACCTGCAGTACTTTAGATGCAGTTGTTGGTTGTTTTTTGACCTCATAGATGAATCCATCAGTGTCCATCAGTGTCTCCTGGGAAGGTTTGCTGCAGTTCCCTGTTTATCAGTTTCTGGATAATTAGTCTCATCATGATTCTGGGGAATCTCATAACACTTTGTAGGCTGATATATATCACAGACCTTGTCTCACTTCTTTTCTTCAATGGGGTGTGTTGTTTTTTGAAACCTTTTAGCTGATCTTATCAAGACATGTACCGAGCAAGATGGAGCTAATGAAAGTTAATTCATGATTTAATAAAAGGAAAATCCATCCATCCATTTCCCATCAGGCTTATTCCTGCTGAGGTAGCAAGGGGTGCTAGTGCCTATCTCCAGCTAGAGAAGCCAATTAACTTAACAGTCATGTTTTTGGACTGTGGGAGGAAGCCGGTGTACCCGGAGAGAACCCATGCATGCTCAGGGAGAACATGCAAGCTTCATTCAGAAAGACCCCTGGCCGGGAATCAAACCCAGAACCTTCTTGCTGCAAGGCAGCAGTCCTATCTACTGCAATACTATGCAGCCCCTAAATGGAAAAATTACATACTAATATTTGGATGGCTTTAATAGCTTATTTTCTTTAATAAACGAATAACTGTTTAAAAACTGATGTTGGTTTATTTATTTTTATTCTGGTTTTATTTGCCTGACATAAAAATTAGTTTAATCTGACAAAAAAAAAAAGGAAAAACTGCATAAAATCTATAAGAGGGCAAATCCTTCTACACAGCTTTTTCCCCTTGCTTTTATGAAGTCTTTTATACATTTAATAAAATCAATCCATGAATAAACTGAGGCATGTCATTGTTGCTTGTTTGCTTTGGGGATCAAAAGAGTTTTTGATATTGCCTGATGAAATATACCTAACCTGGAGGCATTTTTTCTCAATGAAGTGTTGTCTCCTGCTGCAAGCCTGAAATGATGTCTTCCTTCTTGCTTTAGAATGTCTCTCCATATCAATGTTTATCCAAACTGAGACTATATCATTTATGGAAATCATACGAGCTGGATGTGAACACTCAAGTTGAGTACTTGCAGGTGGTGTACTGATGAAGCTGTTGCACTGAGCTGTTACAGAAAATGCAGAAAACACACCCGCAACTATGCAAAATGAATCCCCGTTTTTTTTCTTTTTAATGCTCCCTCGTCTGCAATAGGAAAATGTGACTGGTTATGATGTAATCCATAATGAACAGAGGAGCCATTCTTGGCGTGATGTTTTTATAATGAAACTGAAACTTTTAATGGAAATGGGTTCTGCAGAAGTTTCTTTTTTTTATTTAGCTTTTTAGAAAAAGAGACCAAAACACCTTTACTCCCACACAAACACATGGATCCAATCATGCAGAAGGCTTTCATGCCTTAGGAGGCAAATGCTCACATGATCTGGAGTTTAGAGCTCAGGCACCAGAGTGAAAGAAAATCTATGTTTTTCTAAGCCCCAATAATATTCTATTTTCAAAGAAATGTTTCAAAGTAAAAGAGAAGAAGTAAAATAATGTATTTTTATTTGATTTGAGAGCTGCTTTGGAACTATCTCTCTACTGCCTAATTTCCTATAAGATCATTTAATTTGTGCTTCATTTATTGATCAGTTACATTTCATGCATATCAGTTGGTCAGAAAACAAAATGTCTTTTATTATTCTTAAATAAAACTTTTTGGAATGATTTATCACAAATAAGAGTTTATATTAGTTATAAAAAATTTCAAACAATCTGAACATTATTACCCTAGACTCTTTTTTTTTTTAGTATCTTTACAGTAGAAATGTTATTAACCAGACAATAGTTCCATTACATCCAACCAAAGCTGGTTGTTTAATGTGCTGTAGAAAAGCAAACCTTGAAAAAAATTATGTGGTAGGAAAAACAATGCAACAAGTCACACATTTTGTTCTTCTTTTTGCTTTATGGAGATACTGATTTAACTGTTTTAGCAGGACTTGAACATTTGCCCAGATTTTGCAAGGATCTACTAAAAACATCTTTTTTTTTGCATTGAATTGAACGACAAACATCTTCAAATGTTGTGGTTTGTATTTCATTTTCCAATTTTACATATTTTTGCTTCCTATTACTAACTTTTTAAAGACACAAGTGACACTAAATTAGAAAACTGAGTAGCTCGCCCCCAACTTTAATGCAAAAGAATGCTGTTCAACATATATAATTCCTAGATAAGGTTGAGGTTGTGCTTCCAAGCAACTTTATATGTTTGAAAACTTTGCTTTGATGTTTTGGAGTGTTTAGAGTCATTATACCATTGAAACCCCTAAGTATCATCCCTTTGTTTAGAAATCTACTGGAAATATATACATTTGTAACAATAAGAACCTTAAAAAACATTGAAAACAAATGTTAATATAATTATCTTACAGAAGCTCAGTCCAGGATCAATTGCAATTGGTTTGAAGAACAGTAAATGGCTTAAAAAGATAGATTAGCAATATATGAAGAATGTTATGTAGTCACAATCACATAACTAGATAGACACAAATGACTACTACATATCAGAAAATGATAGCACATTTAGCAGAACATGTATGATGTAGTCATCAAGGTATGTTAATTTTGGGTCGATATGTAACTGTCTCTCTGCTTTTCTTTCCTAATAGAAAGATAAGTTACATTTTTAAAAATTTCATGAAAAGCTAATTCTATTTTCTGCTTTTTAAGTAGTTCTATTTGCAAACTCCTCAAGGTATTCATTTTGATTAACAAACACTACAGTTTATATTGAATCCATGTGCCAGATGGTTTGTACTTAAAAACTTTTAGTCACTCCAAACTAGTTATGGTTCTCTCTAAGGATAAGTATCAGGAAATTGCTTTAAACTTGATTAAAAATCACATCTTTCATCTTTGGGGGTCAGCATCTTTTAAAAAAAATCTTTCTTGTATTCCCTCTAATGAGACGTCTGGCAGCGAAGGAGTAAAATTACAACCATGTCTCACATTAAGATTAAAATGATCTGCGATCTCCCTCAATTATTCGAGTTACAGCCCAACTTTGACTTACATTACAGAGGCAACAGAGCTTTATAAAGTCTCATTATAAACTTCCATCAGTATTCATGAACATGTTCTTCTATCCTTATAGCTCAAAGTGAGAGATAAAATATGGGTGTGCTACACTGATGATGTGTTTGAGATCAGCTTTATGGGATAAACTGTGCAATTTCACACTGAAATTAAGTTTTTCATTATTATAGGGCTAAGGCAGATGAAGCAGAAGAGTTGCCTGTCCACAAAGATTGTTGTTCACTGTTGAATGAAGGCATTCATAAAACCTCCCCCTGATTAAATCAATTTGAGTTCTGATTCCCTCCATGACTAAACCACCCAAGATCTTAACCCACCCCCAACCCTCCCCCGCATATCACAGCTGCAGACTTTGAGGCATGTTTTTCTCTTCTTTTGCCATGAATGTTGATTACTACACCTCAGTTATGGCAGTCTCACAGTGACTAAATAGCCTGCCAAAGGCTGTTGAGAATATACCACAGGACATTTCAGAGCTAGTCTGTGTGATTGATTGAGCCATAAAGTGTTTGTCCATGGGGCTAACAGGACTTGGATAAAAGATTAGAAGTCTGGTGAGTGTTGATTAATGCTACAGGATATAGAACTATGGTCAGTGGTACTGGGAGATTTATATTAACAGGGTCCTGGCAGCAAAATACATCCAAGCTCAACAGGAGAGGTTTGAAGTCAGCGAGGATGAAACAATTCCAGGGTATCCCCGAGACAAATGCTAAATCATAACAAAGCTCTCACAAAGCCATAATGAGACAAACATGTGTGGTGAACAAGAAATGAAGCAGAACTTAAATGTTTTCATTTAGATTATATATGCTAGTCTAACACATATTTGTGAAGACCAAGATGGCTGCGTTTGTAGGCAGCAGCCTGATAAGAGCTCCCGACCTACATTTTATCCCTGCTGCACTTTATGGAATGAAAATGTTCATTTACTGTCTAAAAGCTGTACTAAATTAAATTTTATTTTGTATACACTCTGTGTATACGAAATTAAAGTAAAAGTTGTCTAAGTAGCTAAGTCTAAGTGAAGTACAGGAAACATCATCAAGAGCTTCTTTCCCAGTGAAATTAGCGGTTTAGCAAGTTCTTCAAACATGGTTCAATGCGCTAACAATCAGCATTTGGCTCCAATCCCAATTGCAGAAAAAGGTGAGTCTGACCCCGTTGTCAAGCTGGGTGGACTCTGTTCCCCCACTGCTGTAGGTCTCGTGATGCGTTCATGCCTGGTTAGAGCTGACGATGTTCCATGTTCGACTGAAATCAGGAAAGTAAACAATGGAGAGAAACATGGAAGGGAGCCAGCGTGTAGTAAGTGTGCTTTATTGTTTCACTCTTTTATCTGTCTGAACTCCTCTCACTAGTGTTTATAGAATGTAAACAGAGAGGGTTTGGGTTGTTATATCAGATGCAACTTGCGCAATGTTGTAACGTACATTTGTTGTGCTCAAAGGCATCACGTAAATTAGTGGGTTGACCTGGGTCTGATGTTTCCACTTTATGGCGATTGGAGCCAAGCACTTTGTAGACAGTTTTAACCCGGCACACTTGCTGAGTCGTTTGATGCAGGTCATTACCAGTCAGTGAGCCATTCCCACTGCCACTAAAAGCTGATTGTTCACAAGGTTTTTCGGCCAGTAGAAAAGTGGTAAAGGATGTTAAAGTTGTCTTACACCGCCAAATCTTACGTGTATCATGGATTTAATAATTCCAAATCCAGAATAACTGAGGCTTGGTTTATACTTGATGTGATGAGGTCTGCCCAGCCAAATTATGTCATTTTGGGTTTTCACTCCCCTCCGGTTGGACAGAATTTCACCATGGAGCAACTAGAAAATTTTGTATCAACACGGATGGATCAGTGTGGAATACATGGAGAGGGACTAGCAGCTCCTGTTGGCGAGGGTTTGCAAATGTAAACATTTAGAGACATCTCATGATTTAGCCCATGCATATCACAACTATCAACAAATCGTGGAAAAAAACAGGAAAGAAATGACTGTGGCTCTTAAACGGCATGAAGAGGCTTTGATAAAGTTGTAAACAGCTGTGTTTTCTACTTCCTCATGTAGTGTGGCGGCTCAGCTAACCCAGCCAGCTATGAAACACAGATACTGTAGGCATCTTTGACTTTAAAAGCTTTCAGACTTTCTCCAGTGATTGAGGGGCAGGTTGCGTATCAGATATATGTATCAGTAGTAAAAACAAAAACCTGGAACTCTGTCCATTGAAGAAAGGGATTTGAAAACTTGCAAGGACTTTCTATGGATCACATCCAATAAAACGTATTTTCTCTGTGTATCGTTTAAAACCACAAGGATTTAAATAAGAATGATCCATTCTGGTCAGAGGGGAAGCTCCAGAGAACTAAGCTAAGCGTTCAGTACTCAGTATGGCAGTGGTAAGGTAGAATCGTCATGACGACACACCTCTGAAACTAATCTTTGGGTTTGTTAAAGTCTATAGTTTCTTAGAAACAATTTGGCAAAAAACAGCATCACAATGATGGAAAGGAAACACATGAAGGAAAATAATGGTAAGTTAAGAGATGTTGTGAATAATTTGAGTTATGGCACAGCAACAAATGTACAAAAAGACAATTACATGCCCAAACAAATCCGAGCAAGGAAGGTTTTTATCAGAGAAGCAACCAAAAGCTTTGGAAGGTTAAAGGTTGCAGAGATCCACTGCTCAGGTAGGACCATCTATCGGTGCAATTACTGGACACAAGTGCACAACTTATCTAAGCTATCATTTGGGGGTTTCACATATGGGGTAATAACAGAGCCAAAGAAAATCTCAAGATTTCTAAATTTGTGGCCTTCTTACAAAAAATTAACACTCTGAACACCCCATCAAAGATATGATAGATGATGGTGGTATCATCATGCTGTGAAACATTTCTTTACTGGTCAGATAAAATGGATGGAGTTCATCTACAGGGTGATCCTACCTGTTGAAAAAGACATGAGACTACTGCAGAGGTTTACCTTCATGTAGGACAATGACTAAACAAACAGCCAGAGCTACGGAATAGATCAAACCATTCATGTTTAAGAATGGCCAAGTCAAAACCTAGAAGTAAATGCTACTAGGAATCTGTAGCTAGATTTATGAAAATATTATCAACAGAAGTTCTCCTGCCAATCTCACTATATACTTCTAAATGTATACAGGGCTGCTAAAGAGTAACGTACCTTAAAGGAGCTTCATCTATAATTGCATATAAAGGTTGTTTTCTGAAAGTAAGTGGGTCAGGGGAGCTGATTACATTTGCATTTCATGATTCTATTAGGGATTATCATCCTCCTGACAAAGCAAAGTTATGTACCAAAATGTGTTGATCTACCACAATGAATCTGAAAAAACATTGTTATAAACATTAAAGTTTTTAATAGTATATCACTGATAAATGTAAGAATGTTTATTGACAGTGAAAGCTTTTCTTTTAAAATAAAATGTTAATGTAATGATAGCAGTAAAAACAAAATCCTCTGCATAGCTAAACAGGACCTTGTCTTTGTCAAGCAATGCCCCACCCCTTGGACTTAGGCTGCCTGATTAGTATTCTGTGAATTCATTTAGACACAATCGCTGATGTCTGGGAACATGGGAATTTTTGATGGAGAGGAGGTGGAGTTTATCCCCCAGCGTAAGTCTTTACAAAGAGGAAAAAAAAAACATCCCTTCCCCCAAACCTGAAGGTCAGCCTGTCCTTACGCTGCTACTGATCTGATGATTAGAAACACAGCAGGTTAAGGGACAGGGGTGGGGTTCTGTGTCAGGATTGCATTCACCAATGTCTTTTCTGCCACTGCAGAGATCTGAGCATAAGAAGAACTTCTCAGGATGATAAATCAGAATCCATCACTAAGGGGCGACTTGTTTTTTTTTTATTTGGTGTACAAATGAGATCAGACATTTCTACCTGCAGAGTATCCATTCCTCAAATCACCATTTCCTCCACAATTAAAATCAATGTTTAGATGAATGAGGGGAGAACGCTCGAAAGGAGGAGGACACCAGGTAGACTATTTCAGCTCCTCAAGCGTTTCACACATTTGGGAGGGAAAGAAGAAACAGGGTTATAAGGGAGCTTTTGGATGCATCCCAGCAACCTGGTGATGAATCATTCCTCAGGGAAGCTCTCACACATTTCAGCCAGATTAATAAAAAAACACCAAAAAGCCTGTCCCGCATGAGAGCTTCACAATAATAAATCACAGGCATGCAGCCACTCTGCAAGAATCCAGTAAAGTTTTGCTTTGCTCTGTCCTCACTGCACGACTGTCAGTCTAATCTGTCCCCCCTCCTTCCCCCTGCTGTTATCAGTTTGATATACTGCATCTCTTTTTCAACACATGGCCATCTATGACAATAAATTCATATTATAGGAGAAAATCCAAATAGAAGCCCAAATCTATTTTAACACCCCACATTGTTTAACATACAATTTATATTTTTAGGTTGATAATAAAACATGTATAAATCTCAATAACTTCTTTATTAACTCAATTGCAATGAGCCATAAGAGAGAAAGTGAGCACACCAAGAAAGAAAAATATGTGCCAAATATGTTCTTTTCATTTTTTTTTTACTATAGAAAAGTCGTTCTTTGATCCTCTGTCTCTTACTCACCAAGAGGAGGGAAAACACAGTCAGGGCATAAGAACTGGGTTTTTCCACAGAGATAAAAATGAGGAGAACAGAGGTGGAAAAAGAAGAGAGAAAAGTCCCCAGCAGCGCAAGCATGGCTGACAGGAAACTAAGCTGCTAAAGCAAGTGTAAAAAAAAAAAAAAGAGATTGTTAAAGACTTTTGACACACTGCATGGTGTCTGACTTTGTTATGACATGAGTGAAAATTAAGTTACCCCAGACAGAGGATGCCAAGCAATGATCCTGGGCATAAGGCAAAGCTGACTTTGTTCCGTACAGCCAAAGTGTGAAAAGAATCAAGCCTAGACGAGGCGTCGGCTCACGTGTGAAAATTAATTCATAAATGTGCCTCTCTTTGTTCCGTGCATGCTTGGAATTCCTTTCTATATCTTGCACAGTTTTTGTCATAGAGCCAAAGCTAAAATAGGTTTCCACTCAGCAAGCAGCAGTGCGTTTTGTCTCCAAAGGTCCCTTTCCTGCTTTTGCCTTCAAAGCCCAGGAAGGGCAGATGCATCAACTCAACTGCTCTACAGAGTCCTACCTAGGCACAGCACTTTCATTTAGGAAGAAGGCAACACTTCAAGGTAAATCTATGGGGTCGAGAGGAAACAGAAGGAATAAAAAAGACTCTGGGCTGGGTAAGAAAATGTTCTGAGACTGAGTAAAACTGATACATTAGAAACTATAAGAAACAGAAACACAGCAGTACACCACTTAGGTTAGCGCAGAAAATTAGGGAAACTTTTTCCTTTGAGCTTGATTTTTATGATCTTTGCCTTTAGTTCCAAAGTATCTTGTGAAAAATACTCAAATGTTACGTCGACACACTTTAAGGTAAACATACTTCAAAGAAGTGAATAATCTAAGTCATCAATACACCACTAGTATGTCTTACAACCACTTATTGTTGCAAATGCAGATTCATGTCCTTTGTGGCATTTCTATACCAGTTTTGCACTTCTAGAAAAAAGAATGACTACTTATTCTTCTTTTTAAAAACAGATTGATGGAGAGCATTTGCTGTCATTTTTTTTTTGCTGAATTTAATTTGATCTGAAGCACCTTAATCTGGTTCTGTAAATTTAGGGTAAACCTCCTGCAGCAAGGTAAACCGCGCAGTCTTTTGCAGCTTCTCATAGGAGGCCACAGCATTATCCTGTATTTAGCATCATATATCTCCCGATTATCCCTGGCCAGTCCCTATCCCTGCCATTAACAGTGTCCACAGCATGATTCTGCCACCCTCATGTTTTACTGTTGGTATAGGATACTGTGCACATATTGTTTATTGGCACCCATTGTCCTTTGGAAATAGCCCAAAACTTTGGTTATTCCACTCATTTGACATGTTCTCTACGCGGCTTGGGGAAAACTGCAATCAAAAAATGTTCAGCAATGTCTTTAGTGCTCTCACTAAAAGTTTTTACAAATTCTCAGACCTGAGTGTTACAAACCTGCCCTTTCTCAAGATTGACAATGAGCCTCTTGGCCACTTTTCAGTTTAGGTAAAGGACCATGTTTTTGTAGCACTGGACATAACATTATTCCATAAGGTGTTTAAAACTCAAATATATTTATGAGTTTTTCTCTTTTATTTAAGTCAAATCCTTTAAAAATCCCTGGGGAACTATACAGATAAACCACAGAAAAGCAGAAGGTGAGCTATAACTATTATACAAAAAAAAAGTTACCACGGTTGATTTATGACATGTATTTGAGAAGAGACAGCAACAAAGAAAGCTATGTGTTCCTACAACTGTGACTAAGACGAGGGGCATATTGCAAAGGTTTAAAGATAGCCATTACTGCTGAGAGTAGCAGCAATGGGATTAAAGATACCCGGAGGGCACAGATGGCACTGAAATCCTTTGAGTTGTTATGAAAAGGTCACTTATAGCACAGGAGAGCCACCCACCCACACCTACTCGACCAGCCACTGCCTGCTACGACCTCCTCAGGCTGGCTTTTAGATGCTTCGACTATCTACTCAACAATGCTCCAGGCTGGGTCCTTTAAAGAATGGGGAAAAAAGACTGAAAAAGATAGGGATTTATAAAGGTAAATGACAGTGGATTGAATTTGCAGTGTCACATTGTTGCAAAGGCTGAATTCAGTGAGAAGTGCCTTGGAGGAAGAAGATTTGAGCAGATATTTAAATGAAAAAGGAATCAATGGTGCATAAAAAAAGCAAAATATAAACTTTTCAGAAGCTATTCGCCTGACTTAAAGGGGACTTTTGACATTTTCCTACGTCGTTTAACTATAATTTCTCTCCATCATGCTGCAAGAACTAATTGCATTTGCTTTGTAAGGCACAGAAAGGAGACTGCTCTGTCCCTCCTGTTTTGTTTAGATATACTGCTGTGCATGTTTATTTCCTGCTACCATACATGTGCATCCTCCCTGGGTGCGGGCTCTTCTAGAAACAACACCATATGGCGAGGCCAACGAGGCAGGAAACACTCTGTATTTCAAGGACTGTGTCATAGTTGTATTCTTTAGGGAATCTAGTTTTATTTCCAGATAGTCTGATACTAATAGAAGATGGAAATAAAACAATTTCATTTGTGATATAACAATGAAAATAAAAAAATGTATGAAGAGGCACTGAAAACAGTTTGTGAATCTAATCAACTTCTAAACATCTGTCGGGTTGCAGGTAATATGGTAATTTCCTTCTAAATCCTTGCATTTAACTATGGAGCCAATCATAGGCTACAATAGTTTTGATTTACTGCTGAGTTACTATTTTAAGTCATTCATAAAGTTACAAACATAGGCAGTCAGGATAGAAATTACAGTATGTCTTCATGTCATCAATCCAAATGCCTGAATTGTGGCTACCCCTGCAGAGAAATGTGATTTTAGAGTCTGAAGCTGTTAATAATAATAATAGTTGAAGTTTATTGATTTCACATTGGAGAAATTTACTTCTGCATTTAACCCATTCCGTTGGGGAGCAGTGGGCTGCCACCGTAGGGTGCCCAGGGAGCAGTGTGCGGTTAAGGTCCTTGCTCAGAGACCCAGAGTGCCAGTCTGTGGGAGTGGGAATCAAACCCAGATCCTCAGGATTCCAAGCTCTATGCCCTAAACACTAGGCCACCACTCTCAGTTATACTGACACACAATAGACATTATAAAGGGACTCCATAAATCCCACCTTTGCACATCAAAATAAAGTGTTAGAAGTGTAAAAATATGTTTGTGAATCCAACAAATGTTTAGTCTAATTCAACTCTGAGTGATTAAGTTCTTCTAAAGAGTTTGTGTTAATCTGTTGAGTTAAATATACACAGATATTTTAAGTATTGATTTTAAAATCAACACTTGACAGGGTTTCTACTAGAGTTGGTGGACCTCTGAGTTGTGGTTTAGAATGCAGATGCATGTAGAGGGTTGACGGTTAAAATCCTGAGTCTGTCTTAGCCATTGTGTCCTTGGGCAAGACAATTTACCTGCATTTCCTTCTGATGGTGGTCATAAGGCCTTGTGGTGCCTGGGTGTGGCAGTCGTGCTACATCAACATAGCTGTCTTGGCAGCTATGTTGATGTAGCACTCAGTCAATTCCTGCACTGATTCAGATTACAAATAGTCCCAACCCTGACTGTAAAAGTCACACTATTGTCAGAACTTTATACTTAATTTTACTCCAATTACAGTCAATTTGGTCTGAGTTAAACAAAATTAACCATAACAGCCATTAAGCTAGTAAAATGCTACTATAAAATCAACCCTAATAGAAGGGAAATAAACTTGATTCTGACACGTTTAGCCTTCACACTGCACAGAGCAGGGTCATGTGTATCCTTGCTCTGTCCTAAAATTGACTTGTTTAATGTTACATTAACACTGGTCATTTTAGATTAAAACAACTGCCATATTAACAAACTCTAGCTGTTTTTATTACCTGTTGTTTTGGTTAATTTCCAGCTTTGACAGCATTCTCAGATTTTGACTAATCTTATGACAATTGACTTTGTCTTCATGGATCAAAATACGCTGGGATTTCTATAAAAATCTGAATTATGTAAAGATAAAGTACTATTGTTGCTGCGTGTTCATGTCATTCCATACATGCAACAGGTATGGAAGATTTATCAAGAAATTGGCTTCTATTGCTGCATTGTTTTTCTGTCTGTCTAGCTGGAGACTCCAAAATAAAATATTTTTTTCAATCAATCAAAACACCTTGACAAGCTTACTCAGGTAAGACAACCACAGTCTTCAGTTTAGCTTACTTACAGAGTTTCAGCGAAGTGTTAAAGCTATTTAAAGCTATGTAAGAAGCTGCTGTTCAGTCAAGCTGTGAAAGGGTGACACTTTTAGCAGCTAACAGGAAAGCTATAAAAAATATTTTTAACATCTAATCCATGTCTGTTATGGAACATGTTGGAATAGTAATTGTAAAGGGTTAAGATTCTTCATAAATGGCATTGACAGCTCCAGTCTTTGATAACCACTGCTCTTTGTCTTTTAGATCCATCCTTGTTTTACTTGAATCAAATAGATTAATCATTATCAGGTTCATTAAGAGCTTGATGAGATGCTGAGAAGCTATTTTATTTAGGTAGTTTTTCTTCATTTCCTCATTCCAGGTATCTAAAGGAAGACTGGGCCTCATTCAAATTTGCCTGACAAGGAGAACAACTGTTCATTATATTTTCTTTAATATTTACTGTAAGGAATAATACATTTATTGTGACGTTTTAAGATAAGACATGTGGCCCGATAAAAAAAAAAATACTGCCCAAACCTACAGCTAATGTGCAATAATCAATACAGAATTTTATTTTATTGTTTTCGAAACACCACTTGTAAGATGCTTATAATACATGTAAACACATAATTAATCTTTTCCCACTTGCAGTACAGGATCAAAGGGACCCAATGTGGAAATTACATTGTTTGACCCCGGTCACAATGCCACAGGATGCTTGCAAATATGAACATAATAGTAACTGAAAATGGGCTTAATTCTAAGAAAAGGCACACACAACTCCAAATAGCACCTGGGCTGGGTGGTGCTTTGTCCTTTACTTTCTGTATGAAAGGTCTTTGTCCTTTACTTTCTGTATGAAAACAGGCAGCAAATAGAAAACAAACAGATTTCTAATTTACATAACCAACATCTCTATTAAGAAATAATTATTTTTAAATTTCCCCACAAAGCTATCAGTCTAAGCTGAAAACTAATGAGAAGTCTGATTGTTCTTTGTTCTAATTTCTGTAAAAATCCTTGGTACAGACATTTTGCTCTTCACATGTGAAAACTTCATCTAAAAGTACTAAAAATCTTCAAATGTTTCAACTTCGGTATATGGACTTTAAACTGACAGCCAACGCCAGGAAAATCAATCAATAAACTATGGGGAGCAGTACAGATTAAATAAAACAGTTTAGATTTCAGCATCTACATAGAAGAAATCAAGTTGGGTCTGTAAAACTGAAATGTTATTTTGAATATGTAGCTGCCTGAAAATGATGTCAGTGCTATGCTGAATATGTTCACCGTTTGAAGAGATGTTAAAAAGTTGATGTGAAGCATAACCTTAGCTGAGTGAAAGTCAACTTCATTCAGTCAAGTGCAAGGGGGACTTGAAAGTGATATACAGTGCACGAGTGAAAGAGAGTACTGTCTGTCAACTACAGCTCAGCGTGGTTGAAATTCTTGCGTTGCCACACTGAAAACACTGACTGAGAGTTAGGGCTTGGCAATAGAAGCAGACCGTTTCTTCCAAGACACAGAAATTACAAGGTGCACTGCAACACTATTCTTGCTCAGAGCACAATAATAAAAGTTTGAGTGAACATTTTACATTCTATCAGGGGATTACTACAGATTCCCTCACATCTACGCTTTCCCCCGGTTTGCAGCATTTTTTCTGTTACTTTATATTGAGAAAAATATCTTGTCCCGTTTTGTTACCACTGATGTAACAGCAGAGAAAGTTTGTGGAAGGAAGAGTGAAACCAACCTCTAGACGAAACTCTGGAAATAGGATAACTCCACCCTGCTGGCTAGTCGGGAACGTGAATTATGTTTCGTAATGCAAAGACATAAATATGATTTGGACTAAAAACGTCAACTGGAACATCCTTATGGCCGGAAAGGTTTCACCACAGAATTTAGAGTTTATAGAACATATTTAACACAGTGTTCCTGCATTCTTTATAGCAACTTTTATTGCTCCTCCAGACTCAAATTTTAAGATATCTTTTTTCTTACTGTTACAAACACTTTTTTCACATTTTTATTTCATTGTAATCCAGCAAATAATCAATATATTACCTGTATTAATCTTGAGATATTTTATTTGGCTTTCACTTAGAAACACGTTTTTTAGGTATTCTTTTTTAGAATTTCTATTCCGGTCTTGTCCTTGTTTACTTTGTTCACTTTAGTTAGCTATTTAGCTTTCTAGTTTACTTGATCTTTATATTTATTATTTTTCTATTTAGTCCCCCCCATGTATAATAGGGAGTGGTGGCCTAGTTGTTAGGCCATAGAGCTGGGAATCCTGAGTTTCTGAGTTCGAGCCCCACGCCCACAGACTACCACTCTTTGTGCCTAAGCAAAGACCTTAAAACCCACACTGCTCCCCGGGTGCTGCACAATGGCAGCCCACTGCTTCGCACGGGTGACAGTGACAGTGTAATGACAATAAAAACTGGGAAAAATAAAAATGTTTTGCTTAGTTTAGTTACATTCCAGTCACCAAAATAGCTTCATTGGCTTATTTCCTCCTGCTTCTTGGAATTAGTTTTTTTTTTCAATTGCACCATGTTCTTCTATAGAGTTTATTTTAATTAAACTCTGACACGTGTTGTTTCCCAAACCAAGTTTCTGTCTATAAAAATACTGTAATCTTTCTCCGAACTGCGTCTGCCTGCGCAAACTTCCAGGTGTGCTTTAAAGAACCCATTAATGATTTTTGCATCCTTGACTATACAGCAACCAAAATGTCTGTCATGTTTCATTTGTGAAATGAAAAATTTGTTAATTAATTAAAATTAGTTACGCATAGATCTGTATAAAAACGGTGTCTTTCTAATTAATCCAGCCTGTCCAGATTACTTCCTCCAATGAGTTATTTCTGCCTGAGATGGTGTGATGGAGAGGCAGCACCACCCCTGACATCTGTGACAGATTAAACGGTGTAATATGCCAGTGATAAACGTGTTAACATGAGGCGGTGACGAATTTGACACAGTTTCCCTGTGGAACACAGATCTTCCATAACACATCTTTTTACTGTCTCTTCCTTGTGATGGCTTAATTGATCATATGAGCACTTCAACACAAACTTCAGCATTTATGAAAGTCCTTGTCACCAACTGCTTATTTTGATCCTTATTGAAGATTCAATTGTGATGTAATTAGATACTGAGATTGATGTAAACTTAAAGCCTAAAAATGGGTGGGGGATTTTATCACCTGAGCTCATTCATTGGAAATAAACTGGTTTTCCACAATAAAAACATGGTAATACAGCTTCCAGATGGATGGCATCTCCTGCTGCCAGGGCTGTGCTTCGTGCTAAACTGCACGCCTTCATGGATGACTTAAGAGGAGAAATCCAAAGCATGAAAAACAACACCCTTTTTCTATCCACGCTGGTTGACCACAGCATATGCTCCTGCTTATTATCTCACATGTCGGCTTGTTGTGCATTATATTTATAGCAGCAAAAAACTTGTTTTAGAGTTTCTCCATCTGGTAAATTACTGTGAGCACCACATCTCCTCTTCTTCAGTGTAAAACATCCCCTCCACCCCTCTCTTTACCGCTTGGTGTCTTTTATGTAAAGAAGACGGTGAGAGAGATAGAAGGGCTTCGCTCTTCTCTATGTCTTTCTGACACCAGCTGCTGCACAGTTTATGATGCTAGCTTGGAGGAAATGGGGAGGAGAGAGTAAAAAAAAATAAAATCCCTCCCATTTTCTCTAGTGGAATGTAAAGATTCCACAGGCGGCCTCCAGAGCCCCTTCCCCTCCCCCATCCTCAGATCCCATCAACCTTCAGCAGTCCCTGAAAGTAAGTGCAAAACAGCAGAGGTAAGGAAGCAGGGGTTTAGACTGAGAAGGAAGCATATTAAATACTCCCTGTGAATTGCTGCTATGCTCCCTGTATAAGCAAGTCAGCAGCTGGTTTGCAAAGACTTTTTTTAATTTAAAAGGCAATAAGAGAAGGCATTGTTTTATTCAATTGATAGTAAAAGTAAAACTATAATGTTAAAAACAACAAAAAGATTAAAAAAAAACTGTAATGATGAATTCTTAAACAATCTGACTGGAAATTAAAAATGTGATCTTGTTTCTAATCACTCAATTTCTAAGCTATTTTGAAAACAACACTTTTCTGTGTGGATGTTGTGAGTGGAAGAAGAAGACTCCAGTCCAAACACTAGGTGGCAACGGGCATTTATTGTACTGGTTTAACACTGGAGAGTCAATAGGCCTCATGCAAAAAAATTTTCATATTCTTGTCGTTTATTTCACTTATTTTTTTTTCTACCGTGGTCTATTAAGAACACACATGATAAAATTCAGCAAAGGTTCTTAACTTCGGTAAATTATTGCAAATGATCCTCGCGAACCTGATGGAGTCCACCTGTGTGTAAAGAGCACAGGTTCCCGAGAAATGCAAATCTGCATATTTACCGTCCCAATATAGAAAGATAAGTATAAGTCGGAGGGCTGTGACTTTCCACGCTTGTCAGGTGTTCATTCATAGAAATGGCATGGAAGACGAAGAAGGAAAACTAACCGGGTTTGAATATCGAATATCTGCTGACTGAGAGCTAAGCAGCAGAATTAAAGGACCAGGAGAAACAGTGGGAAATAAATCATAAGAGCTGTAAATGATATGGTTGCACTGTTACAGAATTTAAAATGAAATAAAAACATTTTAAATAATATTAAAAAAATAATAATTTGATTGGATAATGGTCAATGAATACTAATGATGGTGGCAAGAGGTGCAACACATAAGGTAAATGCTAATATGAGTTTGCCATCAACAAACGGGATACGCCATTATACTAAATCTCCTTTTAATTAATGCGCACACCTGATCTGTACATCTCCAGACCATGTCTGTCATCCCTTAATCGTATTCTCCATCTCTCTCATACAGCACATAAACTTAAAAATCTTAATGGCAAAAATTTGAAAATTCAGACAAACCTAAACTTTCCACATTTAGTGTGATAACAAAGCAAAGGACCTGCCATGGAGTGACATGAATGCAAGTCTTACTGTGTGGCTGACGTTTTCATATATTTTCTCCTGATATTATTTAAATAGGAGCTTGAACTCTGACTGTTCTTTCTTTTGCCCCTGGTTATTTACATGCCAGCTGCAGGTGTAGTGACCAATACTTCTGTCATCAGCGAATAAATACAGTTATAAAAAAAATCCTTTTTGAATGCCTGCTTGACTCAGTGCAGGAGTTGGGAAAAAAAGGACCCTAAATAAATTAACATCTCTGTTGGATAATGTCTCCCACCCCATGCTTAAGGCTGTTGATGAATTGGAAAGCTCCTTCAGGGACAGACTGCCGCACCCTAAATGCACCATGGAGCGTTATCACAGATCCTTTCTCCCAGCAACTGTAAGGGTCTGTAACCATCACTGTTTCGAACAACCTCAATAAGTTGTTACATTCATGCGGATTTTTGAATAGTTTCTGTCTTGGTCATTTATATAAACATGCTGCTGTCATTTTGCACATCTCTGTTGTTGCTGCTATTCTTTCACAAATCCATCCATCCATCCATCCATCCATCCATCCATCCATCCATCCATCCATCCATCCATCCATCCATCCATCCATCCATCCATTTTCTGACACTCTTTATCCAAGCTGGGGTTCACAAATCCATAACTGTAAAAATGTCCAAAGCTGTATATGAATTATTTTTTCTCCAGATACAAGCTATATATATTGTACATTATGCAGCACATTATAGTACAACAAACCAAAATTTGCCAAAATCTGGGCTTCAAGGCTTTTCTAAAAACGGCTGATCACAAATCAGAAACAAAAGTCTGATCTGTGCATGACTTTGGATAAAATTTTGTTCACTTCAGCTTTCCAGACATGAACCCATTTCCTCTGTAACTTCGTTTTACAGGGAATCATGATACCTCTTGATGGAAAGGAAAGTCATTGCTATGGACAACTGGTAATGTGATCTTCCACCCATGACTGACACTTAGTTCATATCTTTCTGTAAATGTTCTTATTTCATTACCCTCTAATGTATTCTTTACTTAGTGTGGTGGAGTAAAAATGAGGGGGAGAGATAGAGGAAGGGAAAGTTCAGGGAGAAGCTGCTGCCACAAATGCCTAAATTTATTTAGTTAACTTACTTATGAAGAAAAAAAAAAAAAGCTGAAACTGGATAACTTCTACTAAAAGTCAACATCTGGATTCAGCTGAAAAGGTTTCCCTTAACCACACTGTTATAGGACCAAATTTACTTAGGCTGTATTTGACTTTCACCAGAATGGAGCAAACACAGAGCTCTGCCTCTTTGCTTGGTACATGTCATTTATTTTACCACAAATAAAAGACTTTCGAAGAGTACTTGCCAGATAAAACAACTCCCCACTGACAGTGTCTTTAGGAGTTTAGCAGAACTTTTTTTTTTTTTGTAGAAAGTGAGCATGAAAAAGGATTAATATACTGAATAGGTTTGCATTTTCCTTTCAAAAGTTTTTTTTATATATCTTTTTTCTTTTAGATTTGGAAATAAACACAATACATGCATGGGAAAGTTTGAGATTTTCATTGAATGATAACCTAAATTAAATACTTTTTTGATATTAAATATAAATGCACAATATGATGTCATTTATTTTAATTTAGAACTAAGCGAACTATAAATTTCTATTGCTGTTAAAACTGCAAACGACATTGATCATTACAATTATGTTAGACATATAACTATTGTTGATGCGATGAGCTGATATGTTGTTTAGGGCTGCAACTAATGATTATTTCACAAATCGATCAATTTTTCAATTATTTTTTCAAATAATCGATTAATAATCAGATAGCAAAAGGTTCCTTAAAGAGGTCTTTAGAACATTAAATCAGTTTAAACTCAAACTCTTCCACTTGAGGAGTTCTGTATAGAGCATATTGAAAGGCAATTTACAAAGTGGACACAATTTTACACAGTCAATGGTCATATTGATTTTATCTTAAATGCAAAATGTGTATATATGTATTTATAATCTTGGTATAATTGTTTTATGTTGGTTGCTGCTTTCATCTAAAGGCATCCTTTAGACTCTTGATACTCCAGTTAACGATTAATTGATTACTAAATTAGTTGACGATTATTTAATTAATCCAATTCATTGTTTCAGCCCTAATTGTGTTACAAAATCTTAATATCATATCAGACAGAAAAAAATTAGACATGCACCATAAATTAAATCCTACTGGTCATTGGATCACCATCTTTGATACAAATCCATGATTGATAATCAATTTTTAAGTGATATGCATTTAAACCCAGTGAATTAAGTAGGTTGGATGGATTCCCACCACTTAGATGCACATGCATCAGAGTTCAGCAACTGACATGCTCTGCCTCTTAGAGATTTAAAGGAAACGAAAAAAAGAGGAGGAAGGAAAATTCAAGTACATTTTAATTAGAATGATCAGCCCAATATTCAATGGTTAAAATATTAACTTCTTTATCTGAATTTGCTGCGACTCTATGTTGATTATGAAGTCCGGTATGTGCACGATGTGAGCAAATTCAATGTCTTACAAACAGTAATTTATCCTAAAATCTTTGCACTGTGAAGAACAAACATGGTGATGGGAGGGTGACGGGGGGCATCTTTCACAGCTTCAGCACCATCTGCGTGAGTCTGCATACATACTGAGAATGATTTGTTTGCTGTAAGCTGCTAAACTATGACTGAAGCGCACAAGAAGAAGAGAAAAAAACTTTCAAATGTTGTTTTACCAAACATCTGCAGTGTGTGAGCAGCTTCCAAAACAAACTGGTGGCAGACATGATAACAGGAAGCTGCACAAACAGCCCTGTTGGTGAGACTTCCCAGGCAATTTGCTCATTGTCACCTCAGTGTGTGAGCACCGTCACGCATGCTTGTCGCCTCTGAGGAGGCCGTGGGGGCAAAGGGCCATCTTCACTGATATTCTTATCCATGTTCACCAAGAGTATGCTGGGTTAGAGACAAGCCACTGGTGGCCGGATGCAGGCTTCAGGTTCAGCATCCTCTCATAACTCTGCATATGCAAGCACAGCAGGACAGATATGAAGCTGGTTTCTGCCTGTCTTAAAGACAAATGAGGCAGTGGCAATGGCCCTATAGGGTCCTTCGCTCCCTGTAGGTACACCACTATCAGGCTGGTAGATTAGGTCTGGATCACAGTTGACATTCCACAGAAAAAAAGCCACTGGATGATGGAGAGAGTGGAGTGTTGTTCAACATGTCTCTTAAACAAGGAGTTCAAATTTTGATTCAGTGTTTAAGTGAAAAAAACATAGTATTTTATAGATCTTTTAAAAAATATTGGTCTAGTGGTGGGTTGTCTAAAAAAATAAAATGAAATATCTTACTGTGCATGAATAATGAAGGATTCACAGTTATATATTGATTTCAGCAAGCTGTCTTTTCCCTTTTGTTAGGTTTCCTCTTTGAGTTTTATCTGTTAAATCCTGTCTTTGTAAGAGATATTTTAGTGTGGGTCAGGCCCTTTGAAGTATGAAGTAAAAACCATTAAAAGTTAACTTAAAAATTAGAGAAAAGAAAAGACTTAACCCAAAACCAGAGAGCTTTTTTTCACCTTTTGTTTTCTTTAACTCTCATGGGTCTTAAACTGTGGAGGAAGCACCATGTGTGGTATTCATATCTGCTATTACTTTAGGAAAGGGTGACGTAAATTAGTTTCTGCATAGATATAAGCCCCAGCAGACAAAAACAAGAGTTGTTCAAGCACAATGATTTTACTTCATTATAAAAACTCTCCAAAGGGAACTGGAGTAAAGAAAAACTCCTAAGAAATTCATCAAGAAACTATAGAAGATGAGAAAAACACTGCAAGTTTTTCCTCTGAACTTTGAACTTAGAGTGTTAAATAATATGAAACTTCCTGCAAAAGCAGGCGGCCTATTCAGCAGCTCCAGCTTGGCTCTAAGGTTTGTCCTTTAAAATCAACTTCTAAGATGGCCTCTGTGTTTATAATTTTGTTCGCCTTACTTGTAAACATTTTATAGCTGACCATTTTTTTCCCCCCTGAAATTCCCCAATGTGGGACAATGAGGTATATTTTGAAGATATTCTATTAAAAATACTTATACCAAGTAGAACTGAGCAGACGTTTTAATGTTTGTTTGTTAACTATAGCTGTGTCTGAATATCCGTCCTTATCCCTATATAGGGCACTATATAGTGGTTACACCATTTTATATAAGTGTCCAGACATCTAGTGGATGAAAAAGTAGTGTAGTAGATTTAAAATTTCCCACAATGTACCTTGAAAAGTAGTGATCATCCACGGTTACTAGATGAGCAGATATATCACGGAATCATGGGATTTGTTGTCACAGCGGCCCCCTGTCGCCATAGGCTGTTGCCACCCAACAGCGGCGACAGATAACAAAGATGGAGCAGGCACCACGCAGTAAGGGTAGCGAAAAGTAGTGATCATCTGTCCGAACGGTCAGTTAACTAAGTTCGCTATAAAGTCCACTATATAGTCCCCCCTCTATACAGTGATTGAGGGATTTAGGGGTTATGGCGGACGTTCTGACATAGCCTATGTGTGGTTTAGGTAAAATGTTACCAGACTATTATAGTGGCTTTTTAAATCTAGATAATCCCTTATTCGTCATCCATGTTGGAGAAGCCCTGCGGTAGGAGCAGTATTACATGATCGCAGCCCTAATGTAGGGTATGTAACACTGATCAAATACAGTGATATTTTACTGTACTAAGTTATGGAAGACTGGAAATGCTAGTCAATAAAACCATAGTACGCAATGAGATTTCATTTGGTACAAAAGAAAACCTGACAAAATCATTGTACTTTTCCATCTATTTCTTTAGATGATGGTGGTCAGAGACTGATGGTACCAAATGTATGGAGCCTTGTTACCCCCAGGACAGCATTGGTTAGGATGTAGCTTACCACAATCAGTGTGGGAAAATTTTTATTAATGACTAAACGTAGTGTTAAATCCTTTGAGGTCTTCAGAGTTGATTAAATCCTTTAGATAACAGGATATTTACATTTTTGTTTTGTTTTGTCCAATCCATTTCAAGTTATTAGAAACAAACCATGTGGCTAAAGCTGCTATGAATGAAGATCTAATAATAATAATAATAATAATATCTAAATTTCAGGTGGAAACAAACAGAAAAACATGTGAACTAACCTGGGTAGCAAGAAAATGCTTAGACATAGATATATGATTACAAATGAATTCCCATATGAAAATTCAAGCTTGTTATATGTACAGTTGAATCCATTAGTGAATAATAAAACAGGCCTTATTCCCTCGGGTTTCGTATCATTAGTAAACGTCCACGTTAACAGCCATCAGCTCGCTTTCATCATCTCATTTTACTACCTCCACCTATTACGCTTTCATTGAAGATATACAGCCGACCATATGCATGCCAATGAATCACAGCCCTGCTCTTCACGTGACACGTCGCCCTTGGTTAGGGTTATTTCTCAAGATCATGGTCTAGCAGAGGGGGTAATTATCACACAGGGCCGAGACAGGGGAGGATGATATGTTTAGGCAATGTGTGAGTTTGTCTCGTTAATTGCACAACACATACTGTGGGATCAATCGTTTTGTTCATTTTAAATCTAAAAAGGGAAGGTCAGTAGACGGGTGGCAGAAGAGGAATTAACAAAATGTTGCATGTGAAGAATGCAGATCAAGATGTCTGGGGCATTGAGAAAATGAAACAGCCAAGTGGAAAATACTCGCTGTTTGCTCCCAATGTGTCAAATAGTGCTCTGCTGGTAGCCGAGGAGAGACTGCAGATCTCTCGTCACAGATCAATGGGTCCTGCAGATGCTGCTGTCACAAGCCTGGGCCTGGTGCCCTGTTTGTGTTGGTCTCCACCCTGCACTGTTCCCACAGTTGCCAATGACAAACCACAGGGTTTACTAAGTAGAGGAGAGTAGGCAGCTCAAAGCAACAAAAGCTCAGAGCGAGGACACTAGCAGGATTCCAGCCGACAGATCCAGGCTTTGATCATGATTACAGATTGTTGGTCCTTTGGACAGGTGTCTTCCCAATCCTCCAGTATCCCGCTGAGAGCCCATCAATAAGGAGTTGCAAGAAGGACTATTTAAACACTATAATTTAGTGCCTTACACATTTTGAAATTGCTACTCTTCTACGTACTGTTTTCTTTAAAGTCTTTTAATTTTCAACTAAAAGCACGTTTATTAAAACCCAGGAGAGCAAACTTTACTCCTACAAGCAAGTTTTTAAGAACTTTGTGCGTCCACTGAGGTTTTTGCTTTCAGCTTTTCTGACAAGGATTATATTGCAGCAATTAAAAGACACGGTGACCACACAAAAATCAATTGTAAAACTCCTGTGCCATTTCCAGTTTGAAGTTTGCAGTATAGCCGAATGCGTGCCACCTAGGGGAAATCTCTACGCACTGATTGCCAGTAACTGGCCAACAACAACAGCCAGAAAAAAGGCTCAGCTCCTCTGAAGTCTTTCACACTGAATATCTCTGAAGTGCAGAAAACAAAGCTATGGAATTAGCAGGAACCACATATTTACCATCTCCCGTTGGCGTATGCTTTCTATATGTGAAAGGAATTTTTAAAAAGCGGCAGGGGATGTGAATTTTAAGAGGCACATGAAAGCTCCAGACCCTGGCAGATACTATACAGTCCTTTAAAACAATAAGCCGTCAGATTTTCTTAAGAACATTTCACTTCTCACTTCAACTGTTTTTTTCTTTCCAAATAAGTCGCATATTTCAAGTCCTATACTCAAGATCAAAATTAATTGTGGATCAAAACTTCCTTTAGTTAAACGGATCCTGGAAACGATATAAAAAAACGAAAATATTTTATTTTCAGTGCTGTTAGTGGTTCACAGAAACAGCTAAGCAACACATAATGATACATGTGCTAAAGTATTTTCAGCTTCTTAAATGTTAATTTGATCACATTAAAGCTAATTTAACAAAATTTTCCAATAGAATGAAAGTTAATTAATTCAATTGGGAATTAATGTAATAGACGATTGACAGTGCTGCTTACATGTCAAGTGGAACGAAGAAATTTGACATTTGTTAATAAGACCCCGTACACTCTGATACATGTAAATAGTAATTAAACCCAGTTTAACCAAATACCTTCAGAGGTCATACTAATAATTTAGTAATTTGGTATCAATATGAAGATCATATACTAATGAACAAACCAAGCAAATGTATGGGCGGACAATATGCAAATGTAAACGTTTACCACATGCAGTATGCATTGTGCACTATGAATATTATTTAATATTATCATTGTTATTTTTTAAATAATCATCATTGTTTCCTCAATCTCCTTGGCTTTAAACCTCATCTTTCTTTTATGGCCACTCTCAAACTGCCTGTACAGCACGCAATCTCCTCACTTTAATTGGTTAAACAAATCTATTTGCATGTTTTAACATTTACACTGCAATCCACAATAGGCCTACCTATTGCACTTGTTAAAACATTACAATTGTAATTTATTATGGAATCTTTGATGATGAGATTTGCAACTGAGCTGGAAGTTTAACTTCCAGCAATAAAACAGCTTTAAACATGCAGTCAGAGCTCCTAGGAATAAATTAGACAAGCAATGGTTAAAATGACATAGTTTACTATGAGGCCAGACCTACCTTAAGTCCAATTAAGAATCTGTGACAAAACTTAAGAAGATGCTGTGGGATCTAAATTCAGTCCGACTAGTTTGAACTATTTTGTGGAGAAGAGGGAAAGAAATGCTTTCTGTAAGTGAAAAACTGGTTAAAAAATGCCAAAAAGTGTTATAGCTGTAAATGAAAGATCGTTATACAAGTGCCAACTCTGGGAAGGTTTAATGAATTCAAATGCACCCCAGTCTGATTAGTACATCAAAAACACATATGCATCACTCTCCTTACTGTCCTACATTTAGTTGATCTATGACAAAAAATATCAAGAAAAACGTTTGTGATTGAAAAGTGATTGAATTGAAAAGAAGTGCAAATACTTGTGAAAGATGCTAATAGAAAATTTTGTTCATTTCTTGGCATTAGGACAAACATTTAATTGGGAATAAATCCAGTTTCTGAAACAATGCAGACTACAGAGCTTTGTGACGGCAACACTGACACCAGGCTCATGTTGCACAGTCTTATCAGAAAGTTTAATTATACAGGAAACATTTGAAAGGATTTGTGATGATATTCTTCATATACTTTGGGTGAAGTTTCTGCATAGATAAGCAGCAGTGAGACGGTTCTTCCACAAACGAAAAAAAGAAAAACAATTCTAACTCTTTGTGACTGCAATGCCTGAGAGCAAACCGAATTATTGCAGAGCTACAGACACAATGGAGGCAGGAGGACATGATGCTGCGATAATAACAGACAATTACTCTCCAAAAACCCAGCTGGGTATTCCAGGACCTCAATATACCACACTGCAGCCAGAAGTGTTTTTATTGACATTTTGTGGGTACCATTGGAGTCAGTTTACCAGGTGTCTTAAAAAATAACCTTCCTGCAACTCCTGCCTTTGAATGATGTTCAGTGAAAACTATTAAATGACTTGTGTCAAACTTACCCACCTTTTTTATATCCACCATTGCCAGTGTTACTAAGGAAAAATATATTTCTTGGTCTGTCAACTGAGAGAGAAAGATGCTGGTGGAGATATGAAGCAGACAATCAGAACAGTACAACCCATTCTTTGTCAACACATGGTTGGTCTGACAGCCTGCACTGTGTTAGCGATGGTGTCTTCTCAGCTTCCATTATCTCTCTGTTTGCACATGATGAGCTATTCGGCATCTGTCATGAACAGGGCTGAGAGCTCGAGCCCGCACCCTGGCCACCTGCCCGGTCTCAGTGGTTATCTTCAAATGTCAGGTGGTGGAGCGCATCACGGTCAGTCACAAACACGTCCAGCAGAGCGGCTTTGACCAATTTCATGGTTTCAGACAGCAACTTTAACAGAGATTTAGAGATGTTATGGAAATTAGCATTGGCTTTTGAATTGCTTTCGTTTTGTAGGAGCAGTTTAACCAGTGGCTGACTTAAGGACTGGTTATACTCCAGCAGCAGTGTGTCGCAGTGAGCTTGTCACAGAAATCTTTGATTTATGCCCTATTTTAAAGCTCTTTTATTCCACGCCACAATGCAAGATGGACAATCACAAACTAGCTGTGGGTCTAGATACGGGTCTAGAGGCGGCGAGGAAACGTTAAAATGCAAGGGGCAAGTTTGTGCGACAATAAAGGGACATGAGGCCGAAAAATAGTGGGGATCCAGGTGGAAAAAGGGTCCCAGCGTTCTTGCGCACCTCGCTCTTCTAGCTGGTCGGACTTCACAAGTCGTTTTCCACAATGGCGGTCATACAAACAAAACAAGCCGGTAAGGTACCAAACAGGAAATAAGGATCGTGTAGAGCAGATATAGATTTGACCAATCAGAGGCCTCCTATTTGCGGTGCTGGCTGCGCTCACCTACAATTTTGGAAAGGTGCACCAGAGTGTCTGCAGAAGGGGAAGGGGGACATTTGCATTAACTGCGACACACACGCAGACGACCTGGATTCTGAGTACAAGTCAAGCTTTAGTGGGTCATTGCAAAGACAGGAGAATCTACTTAATCTGCTTTTACCGAGGTGTAATTATCACTTAGCATAGATTGTTAGTGCAACCAAAGTATTGCAAAGTGTACTTAAAGGTATAGTGGAGGATTTTCGAAAAATATTTGACAAGAACCGCCCTTCACTTAAAAAACAAAAAACAAAACAGCACATGCACAAACCTGTACCTGCTCCCGAGAGGGAACGCCTATTAAACGCATGCCAGAGCGTGCACAAGGATAAATTAGCTCTGTTTAAAAGTTGCTGTTTGCATCGCTCATACAAGTTTACTTTCAAAAAGAAGATTTGCAATTTTTCCACAATGTCAGACTCACCACCGTTTAGTGAAAATAGGGACGAGCACGTAGCACGGCATTACGTAAACATATAACCAGAATGATTGAAAATTCGGAGGACCACTTATTTTGATGATCCACCCGTAACAAGTGTGTGTGTGTGTGTGTGTGTGTGTGTAATATTCAAAATGTTTTTTTGCTGCAGTAGGAACAGTATTTGCTTTTCAGCGTACATAAGTATTAAATCACAATATACAGTTTTCTACAAACAAATCAAACAATATGCCTAAATTAAACTCTCAATATCAATTGAACTGAACTGAGCCTTTTAATAAAGTAATTATATCTTTTAATGCCTTAAGAATTGCCTACTGACAATGCTTTTTTTTCTCCAATGCATAGTATACCAAATAGAATTGTACTATGCTTGTATCTTATGTTTTCCAGCTTTAACAGGGAAGAAGGAGGCTGAAGGAAGGAGTGGGAGTTACCTTGAGGGGAATTCCAACAAAGAACCACCATTAGAGTACCCCTATCGGGAGAGTCATGACAGAGACACATTCAGTAATGATCAAGGCTTAGCTGGCAGGGCAGGAGATAAGGAGATGTGAACGATACCCCCCTAACAGAGCTATACGGTAAAGCTCTCAAAGACCTGACTACACATATAATCACTCTATAAAAGGGAACCCACATCCTGCTAGACATTCACAGGTGACAGAGTCATCTATTGGTGTCTCTTTACCAAATTCACCCAAACTCGGGCAATAACATATTTGGACTTTATGACAGGGTTTATGTTTTTCTTAAAAAAAAAAATCCATACTCTTTGCTGAAACCAAAATAGCTCAGACTCTGTGAAATAAACTTGATCCTGTCTTTACTTTATTCACAGAGACAGGAACAACAGCACAAAGCAGACAAATGATAGCGGTCAGTGTTTGCGTTATCTTGAAGCTTCTCGGCAAAGATTGGTGTTTTCATTACGTCGGCAAGCTTATAAGAGCTGAAAATAACTTCTACTTAATCATTTCAACTGATCCACACCATCACCCGCATGAGACATCAACTCATGGGCCAGCTGAAGCAATAGCTAGAATATGTGATTAAAAAGCCTGGGGTTCAGGCTCTGTATGAATCTAAATCACACCCAGGAAAACTCTCTGCAATATTTGGATGTAACTGGAGCCAAGTTGCCATGGCAGTGCAGGGAGTCCACTACGATAGGCCAGGGAATCACAATGGAAATCACAATGACTCAAACTCTGAGACACAGCATAGAGTAAACTGGTGGATCAAAGCGAACCTTTGTTCCCATATTCCCTCTGGAAAACAGCAAAACTCCGTTTTTAGTTTCAGTTTTCTCAGATATTTTTGTTTTTTTTTTCACTGAAACAAAGAGATCCTAGACATGAGTGAAGAAAGAAGTGTATGAACACTCAAGAGAGAACATGTGACTAATGGTAATAAAGTGGATGAAAGTGGCAGCGGTGTAGGCGGAGTGGGCATGGAGCACAGACTGTCTTCCTAATGTTCTTTGCTTTTATAACAGGTGAAAAAAAACAGAAAAGGTATCATGGCTGATATCAGAGTCTGCCAAGGACTGTGGAGCTATTTCTAAATCACATCTGACTCAACTTCAAACAGCAACACTTAAGTTTATGATCTGATATGGATTCATTTTTCTAATGGCATCTTTTTGTGCATCAATGTGAAGTTCTTCCACAGAGGGTGGTTTTTTTTTCTCTATATTTGGTCAGCAGCTCTCAACATTTATAAATATGTTCAAATAAGGAGAGAGCAGTCTTTTTTTCCTGTTTATAGCCTCTCCCTCAATCCTCTGGGAAGAAGCTTTCTTTGTGCATTCCAGAAGCCTTATGTTATGCTTAAACAAGATTTTATTTTAAACCTGATGCCTTACAATTTAACAAGCCACTATGTCATATGACGAGAAGTGTGGTGAGCCCATCTACAGGCTTCTTATTCCAAAACACCTTAGCAGTCTGTTTGACACATATTCAAAATAATCTATATACACAAATGTTTCCTTTAATTAATTTTATAATATAGCTGTATAATAAAACAGGCATATCAAATTATAAGTAATTAATTTTGGTAATGGGGTCATTTTAGCCTGTTATTACATGTTTATTATTATTAATAGAAAGAAAAATAATAAAGGAATATGAACAAATGCTAATTTCATTAGTTTGAACAGGGGATGCACAAAACAAAATTTTCTTTCCTGGTGATTGTGCCCTAATAAGTAAAATAGTTTTCTATAAAAATACATTTAATAAAAATGTATTTTGTTTAAGGTTAAATTTTAACAAGGTCACTTATTATACTACATCATACTTTTGATGTAGTTTTTAATAGTCTCCCCTGTAGTTTGTTAAACAACATTTTTTGGCCTGGGTTATTTAAACATATCCAAAGGAATCCTATAGTGTTTTAAGATTTGCTTAATCATTGCATACTTTTTTTTGCTTCTTTTGTGATTGTTTGGAACCTGAAATTAAATAGACAATCCAGCTTCAAACACATAACTACATGTATATTTTGAAATACATGAAACTAAAATCATCTAAATGAAACCCATAAAGGTTCTGTCTGGAAAGGTAGTCCAATTATTTCATCTGTTTCATGCCAGAAGCTTGTTAATGGAAGCAAAAATTGGCCAGTAAGCGGTGAACCAAACATTAGTGAATGAACATATGCTGTTGAGCATATATATATATATATATATATATAATTCCCAAGATGTTATCGTGGTTGTATTAGTTTAGAGCAATTTTGCAGAAATCCTTGGTTGCTATATGAACAATTTTAACCAGATTTCAATGGTGAATTGCAAAATAAACTAAAGTTTAATTAAAACATAATTAGAGGATTTTAAGCGCCTGAAGTCTAATAATAAAACCCCATATCTGTTGATAAACCAAAAGTAAATTCGTTTTCCTAAACAGAAACCATGAGTTAAAATGCAATATTACAATAAAGCTATATTTTCAAGTGCAAACTGCAGAGATAACCTGAGGCATTTTTTGTTTTAGATTTGTATATGCCTTCTTTCTGTTGCTAAATATTTTCCCCTTGTTTAAGTTCAGTTAAAGGGCAGTCGGCATTCTGCCATTTAACTGTAGAAGCCTGAAAACAATTTGCCCAAGAAAGACCAAAATAGACCGGGGGATCTGAGTGGATTGCTACCAGAAGGGTGTTGCATTGCCTGCAACTTGTAGCTCAACCTGTTTATCTTGAGCAGCCGATCTAAAGCCATTAGAAAACTCCAAGGACTTTTCTACATATTGACTGTTTTCCTAAATTCTCTCCTCAGTGACAGCACCCTGCACTGCTGTGGAAACAGGATCCTATTAGAGAAGCCCACCCAATGGCTGCTGACCAGTCAGAATGAGAGCCTTGGGAAGTAAAGCAAAGCTAAATTCTACCCAAACAGTAAAGAATTCCCAGAGTCTACAACACACACAGCCACAACCCACAAGGGGTTGATTATTCACCAGCTTATGTCGGCCTCAGAGAGAAGGGAGGAAAAAAAATGAGGCACACAATTTTTTCCCCAGGACTTAATTTCATGCAGGACATTTGCAAGCTGTCATTCTATGATAGTGATGAGAATTATGTTTAGCGTATTACTGCAATTTATCCCCCTAAAAAATCGTGTTTTTTTTTTTTTATTCTGTGAAAATTTGTACAAATTTCAAAGACAGTCTTATTTGTATTGATCCCTCGCCAAACAATCTCAGTCACGCCGTCTCTCGGGGGAGCTGTCATTTTCTCGTTCACATGAGCTGAATTTGTAATGGGAGAGGAAATAAATAGTTGACTCTGTTATCATTCAAATCACAAACTGAGCAAGATGTAAGGATGTTCATTTGAAATGGCTCGTTTTAAATTTGTGGTGTTGATCTGAGGCGAGGAGTGGAATATATTTACCTCGAATTCCCAACATTCCTCGAGGCAGACAGGAGAAGGAGACGCCGGCTTCAGCTGAGAGGTTATTGATACACAGAGCCAAGTGCAGACCGACAGTGGATATAAAAAGCTGCAGCCCATGTTAAAATACCAGGTTTTTATAATACAACAGAAATGAGACCATGATATAATCAAAACTAATGAACAAAAACACTTTTAAATTTGATGTGACTTTTTTTAATCCAAAATTTACATGAGTTGATGGTATTTTGATTTTAAAACAGGACCGGATTCATACAGTAGATGAAAAATAGTACTCTGACCTCCTTCCCTTAATATGTCCAAAAAGAATATCTGGATGTTTGGAGTCAATTGAAACATCTACTAAATTTGGTGGTAGCTACATGATGCAAAGGATCAAAAACAGTATTTACAGCAGCTGACCTTAGTTTCATAGATGCCAGGTGGAAATGGGAGAATACATGCAAGTATTAAATCACAGGCAGTTTAATACATAGAATTATTATCAATGCGGTTTTATTTTATATATTTGTCCCTCTAACATGTTCTTTTGTTGAATAATTAAGATATTTGTAAATTAGAGCATTTTTATCAAAATTGTCTAAACATTCTAGGCTACAAAATCTCACATTCTTAAAAGGGTGGGCTGACTTTCCTGCTACAGAATATCCACTCAGACGTATGAGAAAATGACTAATTCGCCCTTCAAAGAGTTGACCTTTTACATGAGCAGCTGCTGTCCTTAGGTCGACAAGGTCTCCTGACAGACAAAAGCCTGGGCACAGGTGACCCACATCCCCTGCTGATCAGATCATCAGCTGCTTTTTATGTCCATCTCACCTGTTGTTGGTGTCTGGCAGCATGTCTGAATGACTTTTCCCAGTGGAGTAATCTGATCTAATTCTGAATAAATAAAGAGGGGAAACTCATTTAGATTTTCTGAGCAGGCTCTGGCTGCCATCCTTTATACCTCTAACCCACTGGAGAGAAAAAAGGGATTCCAAACTAAAAGTGAAAAGAAAGAGACTCAGAGAGTGTGTGCATTACCTCTAAGGACATGGAAGGATGCTTGTATCAGAAGTTTGAAAGGGGAAGAAAAAAAGATAGGAAATGACTGAGGATGTTCTTCAGCCAATATAGAGCCTTTCCTGCACTGTGCTTCCTTTTAAGTTGTGAAATGCCTCCGTATATCCAGTGTGAGTTCTGCTTTCTCTCAGCTCTGCTATTTGACCCACCGGAGGGCAACACAAAAAGAGGTATTGACCCCACATTCCCCTCACCAGGATGAACGGGATAATTAACTGTAGATTTAAAGGCATGGTGCCTCTGAGACAGTAAAACCAGGCCATGAATACTGAGCAAACTACTTTATCCCACAGGACTTAGAGCCAATCTATACTTATACATTTATTCAGCCCCTGACTTAGTGAGAGGTGTCTAGTGGGTCAAATGCAGGCTCCTCCGTTATCCTCTTTATCTCCTATTGGACACAACATGTGGTGTATGTTTTCTTCCTGGTCTTCCGTTTGTTCGCGTGCTGAAAGGAGTTTGTTCTTGTTTTCATAGGTGACTAAAGTATTGCTCACTGTTGGCGCAGGATTCAGCAGGGACATCAAACATGCCCTCCACAATGTGTGTCACCTCTGATACAAAGACGTAGAGCCTCCACCATCTGTTAGGCATCTGTCTGCTGGGTGATTCATACGCTCACACATTTTCACTGTTTCAGGTGTCTGCAGCAGGGATATGTCATGTTAACAACTAGTTTTTATCTTCTTTGGTCTCTATCACCAGGAAGGCAACAAAATAAAAATAAAAAATTGCTAAAAAAACAGATAAACCCGAAAAATGCAATATGAAGAATACATAGCATAAGTTGCTAGGTTACCAATTTGGCTTAAGTGACTAAACGCAACTTCAAATTTAAAAATTAAAAATCTAATCATTAGAACCCTGTTAAGATCTAATTTTTTGACTTGTTAGTTTTCTTTTACAGCCACAGTTTTGCATTAAATTTCGGTCTCATCGGATAATCCACATGTTTGCTATGTCTCCTATGAAGCTTGTAGGAACTAAACGTCATCTTTTTTTCTCACCTTAGTAGTGGATTTCTGCAGCTTCTCCAAAATTACTAAGGACTTAATATTTGCTTCTCGGATGATGTTCTCGGTCCATGGTCTGCCCGTTTAGGTGTTTAGCCATCTTTTGGTAGGTTTGCAGTTTTGCCAATCTATTTTCATTTTCAGATGATGGATGAAATAGTAGGATGTATAAAGCTTTGCATAATACTTAAGCTAAAAGAGTATCCAATGAACTACGGTATATACGGTATAGGTTATATTAAACTTTTAGGTCCTGATTTTCATATATTCTAAATATGGAGCTTTAAACTGCATCTGCAAAATAAGTGAGCATGTTGTAAGTGATCTTCAAAGATAGAAAGATTTTAATTAAGTGGAGGATCAGACTTGCAGGAAGATTAAGCTCGAAACAGCTAGATTTCATTTATTTGACCAAAAGTATTGCAAATCCAGTAAGGTCAATAATAATTAACTGTTCTCTGTGCAAAGCCCTGAAAAAAATCACAAAAAATGAAAACACTTAGGGAGTAGAAAGTTCATCTTGCCCCAAGTGGGGGATGTAGACTTTCTGCCCCTCTTGTTTTCTGTTAATGTTCAAATCCATTTATTTTATAAATATAACACATTATTTAGGTTTAGATACACTTTTGTTTTAATGCATAAAGATGTTTGCTTTCTGCTGCACTAATTTGCATGCAGGCTTCTTTGCCCCAATAATACTATTCCAATATTGTTATTTCCAACAGCCAGAATATATTCTAATGCGGACAGACTCAATCTCTATTGCCTGTCATATCTTTTTTGCCTGAAACCCCACAGAAAATTTTGAAGCCAAGTTTGCGCCTGACTTTCAAACATGCTAAATATGAATGCAAAATCTGTGCACATAGATTTTCAAGTGTGAAGCGATTTTCAGGTGTGATAAATTGCTTCAAGGTGGTAAACCTTAACATCTATGTATCCTTCTCCCATATATTTTCTGCAGTGCTGTCAATAACGCATGATCTGCATATTCATGAAGGAACGTACACAAAAAAGGTTGCGGCCACTGTTCCACTCAATTTACACACGCAATTGATTTGCACCTGGTTTGTAGATAAGCTTTGCTCATGCTATCTACTTTGCATGTGGTTTTTATACATGCAAACTTTCTGAAGAACTAGCTCTTAATGTTATAAAAGACCATGCCTGGGCTCCTACTAACAGGGGTTTAGGTAGATTTATAATAATGTGTATAATGGACATCAGCCTTAGTTATTTTCTTCCACTTTATGTGGTTGCAGCTTAAAATCGCTACCTCTGAATAACAGACACAGTTTCAAATCCTCAGCAGAGCATTTTACCCATTTACTTGGCTCAGGTGTTGTGATAAAAGCTGCTGCTGGTGCCAAACAAAATACCAGCAGGAGTACCACGACTTAGCTTATCTTTAATGTGACAACTTTCCATTTTTGACGTGCTGCCCTAAAAGTGATACTGAAATGTTACAAGGTATAAACTGAGGCTCCTTCACGCAGACACACACCAGATTATCTCTACATGTTCACAGAAAACCACCCACGTCCTCAGAACAACTGTCTGAGCTGCTTTGGAGAAAAGTAGTGCATACATATCTGAAAAGAACCTTTCAGCCCACCAGTCTGCAAGTGACTGTTTGGGAAAATTATTTTTCAAAGAGTATAGCTCTAAATTAACAATTACGAAGACGGACACAAACTAAAGGATAATAAATGCTCATGGGTTAAGGGCAGGGGCACAGGTCCATACTGAGGATTCTACATAAAAATCACAATCTTAGGCCATTTTAAAGACATTGAAAATTTGACTACAAGGTTTAAAACAACATGTCTTGAATTTGTAGTTTGTCTTCCTTTTGTCTCCCACCAAACCTGTAGGGGGAGCTCTACTTTAGTAGGGACAAAGAAGAATGCTAGCTGTCGTTAGCTTGCTGGCTCGCAGCAGTTAGCCTGATACACCAGACTAAATGTGAGATTAAATGTGTAATTTAGTCTGGCCCTGATGAATGAGACATCATAAGAGTGTTGTTGAGAACAACCTGTTGTTTTTCAAACCATATCTGTGCCTACTGGCCAACGCTCTGACCAATGTGCGCAACATACTGTGACGCAGTAAGCGCAACAGAAAGCTGGTGGGGTAATGTAAACAAGCCTGTTGGTAAAACAGCAAATACGTCCTTCTTAAAAATTAATGAGGGTAGAGCCTCTTTCTGCTCACGTTTCAATGAAAACCCCAAATCTAATCCTTTCCAAACTGATTCCAAAGCTGAGTCAAAAATCGCCATCAGAGTCCTTCACACACGACTTTGCCGAGAGAGGGTCGCTGCAGACGGGCAGCATTAAATCGGTAAATGGACCATATAGTGACGCTTTAAAGTATAATATTCTCGTCTCAAATGATCTTAAAACATACTTTTATTGAACAACAAAACCAGAAAAGATAACTTTTAACTTTCAATGGAGTGCTCCATTAAAAGCTGCTGTTGAAGCAGTACATGCTACTGTGTCGTGCAGCTTTGTCATCACGCCCTCAAAACCCCATCCGCTTTGCATCCAGAAATTCAAAACACATTACTGCATTGTGATTGGCCCGCCAGTTCTAGGGCCTGGGGCATTGATCGAGGCTAGACCACTCGCAGGCAAAAAATATTTTGGCCGCTAGCGAGTGGCGCTAGTTTACTAGGCTACGCAGCAGTAGGAGCTTCTACTAAAAGATGGGACTTCTTCAGCTCTTTATTGCATGAGTTGAGCCCAGTCTCTTCATTGTTTTGGCAGCTTTAATGCGGCAAATTAATGTCAAAATCTGTGAATGTTGTTCTCTGTCGTGCCTGCTGTTACCATGTTCTTGTGTTAAATGAAAATTAGCCCTTTATTCTTTCATTCCCAACTTTGACTTCCCCCTCTGGAGGTGAGGAAAAATCCCCAGAAAAGCTGCACCTTGTTATAAGCCACATATGGTTCAAAGCGTGGGGAAAAAGTAGCAGCTTATGGTCTGGAAAATGCGGTATTGTGATTATATGTCAGTATCATGTGTTTAAGTTATGTTTTCATTTAACTGCTTTAAGAAAATTGCACAATGATTGCACAGAAAATCTGCAAAAATATTGTGAATGCAGCATATTTACCTAAAAAGCAGTTATTTAACTAAAAACAGGAGAGAAACAAGTAACTGAGGGAATTACAATACACCACTTGATGTTCGCGCAAGAGATCTTTTTATAAGAAGTTTTGTGAACAAACCCTGGACCATTTTTGAATCTCAACCAAATTCCTGTGCTTCCTGAATTCATTCATCTCTGCTGTAAAGTTCCTTCTGCTCTCTGTTTTTACAGCTGGAACCATGTCAGACATGACTGCAGACACACCACACACATTTTCTGGAACACTTTTGTAATCAGTGACAAAAAAAACCCAACGAAACTGCTCAATATGCAGCACGCCTTTTGCTGTCCGGCTAAAACAACGACTTAACACAGGGGTTTACTGAAATAACCCTTCTTTCTCTCCCTTGCTCCCCATGCTTCCTGTTCGACAAAACTAAATCCCTGCTGATGCTTGGCTTTCCGCCCCTTTCTCTGTTACTTTCTGGCTTGTTATTTTAACATGATATTTTTATATCTATGCTGTTTTTTTCTGTATTTCCTCCTGAACCCTGGTCAACTCTTTGGGTCACTGCTTTCTGACCTAGTCTGAGCGAAGGAGGAGATGAAGGAGCCGAGCACAGAAAGATGGGTGAACCGAAAGCAGAAATAGGGGGAAAGGTGAAATCAGAGTTAAAGACTGTAGGAACTGAAAATAAGACAGAAAACTAAAATAAGGAAAGAACAGAAGAAGGATAGTCTATAGAGGAAAAGAGGATACACTGTAGCACTGGGGAGAACAGAGCCTCTGGCTCTCAGGCTACGTTTCACGGCTCTCTAACTCCAAACACCCTCAGATTCGGTGGGGGTTTAAAAGAAATGTACGTCCAGGAAAAAAAAAATGCTTCTGGGCTGAATGAGCATATTACAGTGCAAGAGTGGTCTGTACTTTAGGTGATCAATCAACCCAGAGGAAGAGAGATCCACTTTACAACCATTAGAGGCCGGAAACATACCCAATGAAACACCATTACACAAACCTCACGTTCACAGCAACAAAAAAAAAGGAAGGTTGTGGCTTAAACATATTTGCTGCTGCAATCCAATTCACTTTATTCAATCCGTTACAAGACAAACAAGACAGCACAGTTCATCATCATCATCGCCCTACCAAACTGGCAGCTCTGTAAAGAGGAAGGAATACAGTGCATCAGGGAAATGTTTACCCAACTCTCCGGAAATGTGTTGTGATATGACACCATTAAACAAAGAGTGTCAAGAGACAGTGTTCCAGACAGAAAGATGAGCTCTTTATCCTGCAGCCTTCCTCATATGGATGCCATTTCTTGCTGTTGTACCTCTTGAAAATGAGTGCCGGGGGTGAGTGGAAGCGCACATTCTGGGAATGGGTGGGATCCAGCTGGCAAGAGCTCCTGAAGCCGACACAAGGACAAAGCTCCTGGCTGTGCTGGTATGGCTTTGACATCGGACAACACCAGACAGAGCCAAACAACCCTTGGCAACATTATGGTTACAATAAAGACCGCCCATCTGTAATTTATAGACATGTCTTTATACCCATAAATGTGGCTCATGTCCTTGGTATACCCTTAGCGCCTCAAAGGGAGTGAAGACAGACGTGGTGAAGTTAATTTCACGTGAGCTCGCTGGCACACAGCCACACTTCAATATTACACTTTGTGTTTAACAGGTCACCTTATCTGGCAGCAACATACCTAAAGAAGTTGCAAATTTAAAGAAATGGTTCAATCTTTTTGAAGAAAGACTTCCTTAAAAGGTTTTGAGGTAACATTTTTTAATCTTATGGCCTCTCCATTTATTTATTTATACTGGAGACTAAAAGTAACCAGAGGCTCAAGATCAAAACCTTCTTCTACTGTCATAACATATATCACTATAGTTTATGTGAAGGA
The DNA here is from genome assembly GCF_000732505.1 of Cyprinodon variegatus. Taxonomy (NCBI): domain Eukaryota; kingdom Metazoa; phylum Chordata; class Actinopteri; order Cyprinodontiformes; family Cyprinodontidae; genus Cyprinodon; species Cyprinodon variegatus. The sequence continues at coordinate 217,841 of NW_015150992.1, read as the reverse complement.
CAGTGATATAAAGCTTTAAATGTCCATGTGTTCACATAGAAGCATTTATTTACAGTGGCTCTCAAAAGAGTAAACAAATATAAAAATGTCAAGGGAAAATGAAAATGTATTATAAACCATCTTTCCATAAAATCTAACATATATCCCACATACTGCAAGTAAGAAAAAACTAATCTATTAAAAAAACAACAACAATCTGTCAACCCTCAGTCTTGTTTCATCACATCTGCCATCAATAATTGTGAATCTGAATAGCGGTAAATAAATTCCAGTTAATTAAGTTGTATTTTTATTGCCATTTGCATCGATAGCTAAAGTTAGAGTTTGCAGAATGGTTAAAAAGGATCAAAAGCGTGTAAGTGAACAAATTTATTAGGCAAGTATCTTTCAAGGCTAACCTTTATACTGAGCTCCAATCTTACAAAACCCTGTGGAAGCGTCGATCCATAATACCAAACGCTTAATGTGGAATAAGAATAACACTGCATACTACTGGCTAAACACTTTCTCTAAAGGAAAACAGGGCAACTGTTCCATCAGACTCTGGGATAAATTATTCTCTAATGTAAGTTAGTTTTTGTCAACACTGGTGAAGTTATAAATGATAAGCAGTTTTGGTAAAAAAAAAAAAAATGTAATGCTTGAAAGCAGAAAACTAAGAGGTTATCACTATCGACCTAACACCACCTGAAGAGAGCTGTGGGAAACAGATGTCCTCACAGTATGAGAGAGTTAGAAATGCAGTGTAGGCAAATATTTTTTTAAGTCAAGATGTGTGGTGCAGGTAGACTAACACCAAATCAGGCTAAATTCTACAATAGGAAAGAAAAAAGGGCTTTGATAATGTTTTAGTTTAAACAGGTTACTTAGTTATCCCTCTTTTTTTAATATACATATTTCTCCATCTAACATAATTGCTTTGCACAGCCATCTGTGATATTCCCATCACAAACTGAAAGCCAAATAGTGTTTACAATAAGTGCAACTGTCATATACTGTATAAAAGTAAAGCAGTGGTAAAACATAAATACTACTATAGCTGAGTTGTATGCTTGAGGGACATATTTCACAAAACCTAACCTATTTAAACAGTTTCACAAGAAAAACAATATATTTTTGCCCAAAAATAAATGGATAGAGTGCAAAACCTACTGCTGTATCATTCAAATCTGTATCAGACGGGCTCAAAGCTGCAACAAACTCCATAGGATTCTTTCTAGTAGCAGACACGTCACTATTCAGACAAATATAGCTTTAAACCATCTTTTAACATTTGTTTATGAGAACAGATGTTTTCATTCAGATTTAATTTGAAAATTAACATATATTGTGTGCAATGGTTTCATCACTTTTGATGAGGGATGTGAAGATACATGAAATCTTAACAATATTATATGGTTTAAACTACTCAATTAAATCAAACTTAGGAAGCAACATTGATTGACAATCAGTTTCACATGCTGTTGTGCGAATAGAATAGACAACAGGTGGGAATTATTGGCAATTAGTATCAAGACACACTCCTGACTGATGTTTTGGTCACTTTTGAATGTTGGTGGTGCTTTCGCACTCATGGTAGCATGATATGACTCTCCAACCCACACAAATCCATTAAAAACTTTGATTTTAAAAGGTATAAAACGCCTCCAAAAGGTATTGTTAGTTTTCGGAGATTCCACGCCAGTGTATGAAAAAAATGTAGCACACAGGAGTAAACACAGCCATTCAACCAGAAAAATAAATGGTGAAGCTTTCCCAAAAGGCACCACAGCCAATTATTTGATATTTCAGATCAACTGTATCTTCAGTGGAGGCGGGGTGAGAAGTATTCAACCAAAGCTGCCAACAAATCTGTTCAAACTGTGGAGGTGAGAGCCAAAGTGCAACACTTTCTGTGTTGAAAATATGAAAGTTTGATCAGCTTCTGCTGAATGACAGTTGCTTATTTTAACGTATTTAAAACCTTAGAGAATTTATAGGTTGGAATCTAAAGTTTGCAAGATAAATACATGTCAACTAGAAGATGAGTTTGTCGTTTTACCCCGAATATCTCACAGGGAATATGAGCTGCATGAGAAAAACCCTGATTTTTCTGATCTCATTTTATCAAAGAACTGTCAGAACTCTTGACTAATATCTAATGTAATAAACATTAAATGTCCCTAATCAATAATTTAGTCTCATCTCACACTGATGGTATCACATTTTCCCTACCAAACTGAATTTTTTATTTTTTTTTCCAGCATTGACAGAGAAAATTAGGTTCTTAAATTCCCTTCTGACCATAGTACTCCTTTATGCTACTGAAAATGCTGCATGGAACTATTTCAAACCTGAGCAAAATCCCTGAGGGATGCAGCACCTCATGAGTTCACATAAAAGCAACCTACAAGAAAGTCCTCTGTGTCCCCACCGCCTGCTGTCCCGACAAACTCCATAAAAGGCCAAGTGCAGGCCTTCATGCATCACAGTGTTTGTCTTGTTTTCACCTTCAGTTATTGAGGACTCAGCAGTTTTAACACGTCCTCAATGAAATATAGGCTGCACCCTCTGGCTTCCAGCGGCCATCTCGCCTGACATTTTTATCAGAAGCTAAAATGAGTTTGGTTGTACTGATATTCTCTCCAGGTCAAAACAATGTTCAGAGAGATAAAAAAAAAAAAAAACTTTCTCCACTTTGACCAGTAATGTTGTCTTGGGTTTATCCTAGAAAGTATTTTTTCCTAAGCTTTGTCATTATGCATTTGCCCCAACTGGAAATAAGTGATTTCCCTTTCTGTGGACCCATCTGTCCAACTCGCCTTTGCAGAATTGTTCTAATTCAACCACAATGGACGGTCTGTGGGCGTACATGGCCACTTTAAGGTCATGTCACAGGATCTCAGTAAAATTTTAATTAGTGCTGGGATGGACTTGATGTCCTTAAAGCTATTTTCCAGCTGCATAATACATTTGATCCTTAACTTTAGGTCAAGCACTGATGGCCAGACATTCATTCCCTAATTCATGGTTACCTTAGTTTAAAACAAGTCTTCCAGATCCCTTAAACAGCAAAGAAGGTCCAGATATCACCCTACCGTCATGTCTTGTTTAATATTATGTTTATGAAATGATGCCACATTTCTTAAGATGGTGAGTTTTTGACAAATGTTAGACAGATATCTGTATTGTTTTTAGTTAACAGATTGACGAATTATGAACTCTGACTTTCAACAACGCCAGTGAGTGGGTGCTTCAGTATTTGTGTGTCCCAAGTCTGTGACATCATTAATGACCCCTCACACCCCCACCATGGACTGTTCTCCCACTGCCCTCTGGGAAGAGGCTTAGCAGCGTTTCATGCAGGTCCAGCAGTTTCCAAAACTGCTGCTTCCCCACCGCCATCAGGCATCTGAACTGTTGATAAAACTCTAAATCATGCCACAGACTCTGCATCACACAGACAACACCAAACCAAAACATAATTGCTTAATTGCACCATATATATTCAATGCTCTGAATTTCCATATCAGTGTATTTTTTGCACCATGTTTTTTTTCTCCCATACTGCTTACATGTGATCACTGCTGAAATTTTAAGAAATGGAAATGTCATGAAAGCTGTACTGAACGAAATCTTGTTTTGTATGCACTCTGTGTGTACAAAATGACAATAAAAGTTGTCTAAGATTTTCTTTTCAGTTCTTTCAATAAATCCTGGATGAATCATCGATGTTGTCTTGAAATTGTTTTTTTTTTTATCTGCCACTCCTAGGAAGTTTTGTCACTGTTTGCTGTTAATCTAATCTGCGGTTAATGACTTTCACTGTGGTCTCTGGAGTCCAGAGCCTAAGATATCGCTTTGTAAACATTTTCACACGGTAAGATGAGAGCAATTTCTTTCTTTTTTCTTTTTTCCAGATCAGCTTGATATGGTGTTGAGTATTTTTTCACAGCACTGCGCCATAATAAAGGAACATTATGATTAATTATAAAAATTAAATTCAAATCCAATCATAAGAACGAAAATGTTTTCAGTTGCATTTTACTCAGAAAGATACCCATTATAATGTCAGTTGCTTCTGGTGAGAACAGATGCTGTTTCCTTTTGTTATTTATCAAACAGACTTACACTAATTGGCCGACTTACTATATCTGAAGGCAAAGCAACAACAAACATAACAGGTTTGACAGAAAAATAGGATTTTAGCATTTTTCTATCTGTTCTGTCCCAGTTTGAAATACATTTTAAGATTACACAGTTAAATTATGACTGGCTTTGGCATCAAGTCTATGGTATAAATCAATTAAAGCCAGTCAGACAGTAAGGGAATTAGGCTGTCTTAGTAAAGTTTTGGAAATCTGAAACAAAAATCCAGATGTTTGAACTTGTTAACACATGTTACTGAAACTAATCTATTTAATCATTCTGAGAGGTCGCCACAGCGAGGACTCGGGCATATTGCAACATCTGCAGATTTTATACATCAATGAAAATATTGAGCATTAAATCTAAAGGAATTTTTTGAGAGGTAAGAATAGTTACAAGATGTCAAATCCATTCGACAGAACTGTCACCAAGGAGGAAGATAATTCAGCAAATAGTTAAGAGAAATTATAAAAAAAAAAAAAACTTAACACTGAATCATAAAGACAGCCATCTTTTCTCCAGACTCTCTCCTTCCATCTTAGCAAAACTATTTATATGAAGTTCAGCTGTACATTAAATCTGTTTTAAAGCCTTAGCTTTAGCTGCTTATTGGTTTTCATTAAATGATTTCCACAGGCTATTTACACCAACTAAGAGGAAGCTCAGATACCAAAGAGCTCTGGAGAGTCTGCAATCAGAAATATCTGTAACTTTCAGATGAAATGATCAGATCAAATCTTGGACACCTGAAAAATAAGCTGATTAGCCTTCCTGATGAAAGATGTCCCCACAGCACGATGCCGCTCCAGCGTCTTTTCCATGCGGGTGGTGTCTTTTTGACCACAGGCAGCATTTAGCATGTGCAGTTTTCTAATTAACTAAATAAGAAATCTAGCACTGTTTCTCATATTCAGTTAAAATATTAGAAACCTGAAAACATCAGTCAGTGTCCTTCATGTTTCTGATGTTTTTTTGGTTCAACATATATGAATATCAAAAGAGTTCAGATGATTTATTTATTAGAAGGCTTCTGGAGGAATCCCATGACACGTTTTCAACCATGATGTTTGAGCTTACTGCTGCAGGGACACTTACTGGACACAAGATGCAGAGACCTGGATTTTGATAACCCTCACTTTAACCAATCAGGTGAAGCTGTAGGTTTCTTTAACCTGTTGGAAACTAGTCCTCTAGTGTGATCTTGTCTTTCGTAGCTAAAAACTGTTTTTCATAGAGATCTACCTGGTATTTAGCTCTATCCTAGCCCCGATTTAACTTTAACCAGCTTCCATGTGTAATTTTTTGTGTAATCTTGTGCTTTTTTTGTTGGTCTGTTGCAAAAAAAACAACAAATTACACTGACGTTTGTGGTTGTTGCATTTAAAAGGTTCAAAATATATAAATGCTGTATTAAACCTACTGTAAATCAACTTTGTAACAGAGGTAGTGCATAAGAGGAAAATAGGTTTGGGGTGGCCTAAATCCTGGCTGTTAAAAACAAACCTAAAACAGCTTTTCCTCCTGCTGTGCAGTTCTGCTTGAAGTGCCCAGAAAGACAGGGCAGGCCTCTGCAGGAGGCAGAGGGGGACCAAATCCCTGACAACCAAATCTAAGTCAAGAATCTCTAAATGTCTAAACCACTCGCCTGTGCCACATCCGTTCCAGAGAGTGCGCGTGTGTTTAACTAAAACAAAACAAAAAAAAGCTGCAAAGCAAAAGAGGAAACGAATGTAAATCAGTTGAAGCTCTCAAGCCTTTGATTTATGAATCTGAGGATGCTCCATGCTGCGAAAAAAATCCACAGACATTAGCAAGGAAAAGACTCTGGAGCAACATTTACTTCATTGTGCTGCGATGAAACAATGGTGGAGTTTTCCTGTCGGGAGCTGCAGTTAATCATATGAAGAACTAATGAAACCTTTCAGGTCTAATCTGTTCCACGAAAATATGATATATAGCAAGATTTTAGCCTGATATTTTATTTGTAGCAGCCCCCTTAACAGCAACAGCATCCTACAGCAAAACGCTTTTAATTAATCGTCCACAAGGGGATCAAGGAATACCCAGAAGGATGCATTGCACGGCCCCACCATCAAACAGCCAAGCGCTAGGCTCACACTTCACTTTTGCTGCTCATCACATTTACTTCCTCTCCCTGCTCCCGCTAATCACAATATCTGATCACACTTCTCAGCCCCCCATCTCCGCCTGTTTCCCTGCAGGACTCTGCAGGTTTTTCACTGCTAATAAGAAGCGAATGCCGAATGTTTCAATTGCTATCTCCCTCAACCACCCTCACCCGCCAGAATATCTGTGCACTCTTTTGGAAGTGACAGAAGACAATACATGCAACAGCCCACTGAGCTTCTCAGTTGTGTCGCCTCCAATTAGCCCTTCTGAGACATCTCTGCCCTTTGGCTCGCTATAGCATTCAGGATGAAAGGACCTGAGCGGCATCTCTTGTATTGTACGTCGACTCTTTTCACTCTCCCACCGTCTAAATTCATGCGTGTCTGGATTTGTGGGTCTGCAAGTGGAAAAAAAAATTGGAAGAAAGACGGGCAGGAATTTTTAATCCCACCAAATATAGCAGCTTGCATTTATGTGGTAGCTTCGAAGCTTAAAAGAAGCTTTCCTTATGTAAAAAGGGCAGACTTCAGAGTAACCCAAGCTGCCTTCACCTTAATCATCTGCCTTATTATACATCATTAATGCTGAAGAGGTTCCCAAGAAGCTAAGCCTTTTAGAATTAGGACATGGTAGTCTTCTGTAGATTTTTTTTCTTCTTTTTTCTACTGGAAAAGCCTAGCAGCTCCCTAAAATCAGCTTGCAACCTGCTTCTCTGGCCCATCATGTTTTAAATCCAAGTTGAAGTGATGGGGATTGTAAACAGCAGAGTGGTGAACCACAGTATGCAAGCAAACGCTTTCTGAGTTAATGAGAGGGGCTGGAGCGCCACAGCTTCTTAAACTGGGGCGAGGGAAAAAATTTGCAGCTTCAGTGGAAGCCTTCCCTCAGACCTCCAGTCCCAAGAGAGCACATGTGCAAAAAAAAAAAAAAAATCAAATAAATAAACAGTGCACACACACACACACAAAAGCCAGTGCTGAACCAAACTGGGTCTAATTGACTGCAAACAGACAAACAGATGTAGTTTCTGCAACATTGACAGAAGTCTGTTTCTCTGGGAACATAAAGGAAGCAGGGACTTTTTTAAACTTAAAGAATCAAACAGAACTGAATTTTAGTTTATCTGCAACCCTAATGGCTTTCCTTACCTTTACAAGCAAAGATTTCGGTATGCAAAAAGGCCAAGTGTTCAAATGTAACCCACGTGCAGTCACACACTGCAAATACAGCAAGCTTTTCCTTCATTAGTTATCCAGCTTGATGTGATATGCTTTAAAAACCCTCCCAACAATTTGGCTTCATTAGAAAACAGCAGTCTGCATAAAACATCAAAACTATCAAAAGGACTTTAGAGGCACAATTGAGAGCTCAAAGAGAGACTTCATTTCCTGTGCAACAGAGTAAGAGAGGAAACAGCGGGTTTACTGGGAAAGAACAGCAGGAAAAAAGGTTACAATATTTATACATCTTTGTTTTCTCACCACCGTTTTGTTAAAATCCCAAAAAAACTGTTTTAATACAATTCATCACCTTTATAATAGTATTTATTTATGGCTCTAAAAGTACTCAACAGTTTGACATATGACTTGAGATGCATTAATACGAAGAAGTTAAAAATGATATGGATGGATAATCTTTGAATTCCTAAACTATAAAACAGAACTTTCCTGTCATTAAAGCTGCCAATCTTTCTGACTATTGTTCTATTGGTTTTTCAATTCTCACATTTTTCTCATATTTCTTTCCAACATAGCTCAGAAACAGTTTGATTCGATAAAAGCATTAACTAAAAAAGTTTTCCCTTTTCTGGTCTTTTCACAGATTGTTCAATTTAGTCACTGCTATTTAGAGACGCTACTATTGCGTTCAGTGAGTATAATTGTTGCGTACTTGCTCTGCATTTTTCAGCTGGGATTAGAGTAGGTGGACGCTATGTAAATTAGGGGTTAGTCTTAAATTTTTTTCTGTATCTAGAAGCTTTGCTTCCAGGATGTACTGTAGATTCATTACTCTTTCCTGCTGAAGAAAAACATCCCCATATCAGGATGCTGCCATCTCCAAATTTAAGTCAGTTTAAGGTTGAGTTTTCAGAGTAAAGTAAAGTCTAACTTTTCAGCTCATACTGCCAGCAATTCCAATATTGATCAAAGTGGAGCACTTTCCCCCACATTTCTGTTCCTCATGTGACTTAAGGAGGCATTAGCCTGGGCATCCTATGGTTTTCTTTCCACAGTGACCATTCCTTAACTTGGAGATTTGTGGAGTGTCCGGTCAACTATTTATTTTTTTTACCTTGGCTACAGATCTCTGGGGAGCTCTGATTTAAACTCATCTCCCCCTTTGGCAGTCACTGCTCACTCTTTTCATATGTGAGGTGATGAACTGAGTACTGCTCTCTGAGAGTCCCAAAGCTTCTAACAATGTATTATAACCCAGCCCTTGTTTTACAACCCAGTTTTACACCTAAGCCATATGCTGTTGTTTTTCATGTTTATGGGGCTGTGCGTACAACGATTTTATCGAACCAATAAATGTTTTTATACTTATATTACAGTCCAACTTGGTGGACTGCATTTGCTAATTAGGTGATTTATACAGGTAATGTGTTTCGCTGGATCTTGTTTTTGAGTATTGAGTACTAGAGGACAGGGAATTGAATACAGTATAAGAGAAATATTAAACCTCTGTAAAATTTTCTACACACTTTACAATTATGTGCCTCCTTATGTTGGTCTATTGAATAGAATCCTAATAAAAACAAACTTAAGATGTTTTAGGTACAAGAAGGTTTAGGTTAAGACAAACCTATGCTTTTACAAGTTGCATTCGGATTGTTTTGGTCTAATTAATGGTTAATTTGTATGAACAGTTTTTTTTTTGCACACCACGGACTTATAAAGTAGAAAGCAGAAAACAGGAATCAGAGTTGGATAGTTGATCCCAGAAGAAACCAAACTGCTCACCTCCAACGAACTGGATGCCACCGGCCACGCGTCCGATCGTACGAGAGATGAGGTCAGAGATGCAGCAGCCCATCACACCTGTGAGGGCCACCAGCAGTAGGAGGCCGCATCCCACGCCCGTCACCACTGTGCAGATCCTCCAGTGCAGGCTCGGGATGCCATGGAAGGAGGCGTAGCGGCCGCATTGCTCCACCATGACCGTGATCTGTTTCTCCTCATCTCGTACCGGGTATGAGCAACGACGGAAGGTGCCAAAAGACACAGGCTTGTCCATCTGTGTTCCCAGCAGCCAGTACGGCATGAAGAAGCCAACGCAGGAGGCAGCAGCACACAGGAGTGACAGCAGGGCCCAGATAACACCAGTGCACGTAAGACTAGACGCCATCGTAAATATAGTCACTGAGCAGGACAGCAGTTAAATGAGCAGTTGCTGTGTTGCTGGAGGGCTTGCAGTGAACATTTAACACTTGTGGTCTTCACCTTCTCAGTGACTCTGGATCCCTGTCAGGAGGAGGAGAAATATAGATTGAGAGCTGCTTCACAGATGCTTCCTTAAAACAAGCTGTGGAGTTATAGACCAGAAACCTAATTTAGCAAGATGAGGGAAAATAAAACTAAATAGTGTTATGCAGTCTTTACAAAAGCATAAATACAAAACAGAAAGTGTCAGAGGGTAATATTTCTAATTATGCAAACTTCTTTACTAGCTTAGTAAGACCCTATAATTGATTGCTGTTTTTTATATAAAAACATAATTAAATATAGACAAATGCATTAGAGAAACTGCTGTTGTTTATGTTAAGATCCAAAACCTTATAGATTAAATATAATTGTGATTTGATTAATGGTAAACAAACCGTTGTCATGATTTAACTCAAACTCAAGCAAATTGTTTAATCAATTTAACTTAGATTAGCAAAATAAAAGAGTAATTTTTTACATCCCATGCATTTATTTCTTTTTTTTTTTTTTAACCCTGATAAATTAGAAATGCAAAGATAAAGGCATTTTGTGGCTAATTTAGGTTTCTGGTTCTTCAATTAGGCTATTTTATTTATTTATGTTGTCAAGAGACAGAAAACAGTTTTACAAGGTTAAATTAGCCGTATATTTTATAAAACGGTAGCAGTTTTCTGAATCCATAGGGACTGCCTTATGAAACTTAACATTTTTAGCAAACTATATGGCACAGATGAGCATGTTCATAGGCTTTATATGATGGAAATTCATTTTTTTGATCAATTCAATAAAAAATTAAAAATACTGAACCTTTGGATATATTACTGGAAATTTGGACTGTTTTGTCTTTTCAATTATCTGCAATACAGGAATGTTAATAAACCCCCTTTTTGCCCTATTCCAGTAGTCAAATAAGTATAACACAGAAAATAATCAAATATTATGCAAGTTTTTGACAGAGATCGTTGTTTCCGAAAGAAAAACTAAGACATTGCATGTTTCTCCCTATCTGCAAAAACAAAACATAAAAAAATACATGCTTATCTGCAGAAAAGGAAAAAACAAGTATAACTTCAGTACTTCCTGATCACTTAACAGAGTCTTTCATGGCCTAATTTTTAGACCTCCCATCTCTGGTTAATTGTTTAGTGCATTCTTACAAAAATGTTATATAAATATTTTTGGTGCAGCTTGCAGGATTAATAACATGTTTGATGTAGTTGTATTTAATGCAGCATATCCCATAAGATATGATTATTTGTTAAAAAAAGAACACTGCGTTTCAAATTCATTCATAGTAATGTGCATGTTTATAACACACAGGTACACGTGTCATAGTAAAACTTTACACACTGTGGTTTATGGATCATTAATTAACTATGCACCACCAACATCAACTGACCCTGGAAACATTTGGCTGAGGAATCAGGTCCCTGCAGGAGCTGCCACTTCTTCATGAACATGCAGTGATTTCTGGTTAGGGGTGACCTCATGCAACACATTTTAGCTTTGACTGTTTCTGTCTGAAAAGATTTACAAGGCAGATTAAAAGGTTAAAATCTTACATGTTGGAAGACGCGGGGGTTTTAAGGTGCGCTCTTTTATAGCGGCTGTTTACATCTGCGGAGTCCAGCTGTGTTTGGGTCTGAAAGCAAACTTTTCTCCAGCCGAGGAGGAGAGAAAACGATTCCGATCGAGTAAAGAGTGGATCCAAAATACGGTATATAGAAAAAGTCACTGCAGAATCCTTCCACGCCAATGTCTAACAGCGAGAGCTTGAATCAATGATTTACTCCTGCTTGGTGCGAGAAGGACGAGAGGAGCGGTGCTCAGTGATCAGGCGGACTCCAGATCACACATTCCTGCTTTCAGAGGGAGAGAGAGAGAGGGAGAGGGGGGAGGAGGTGGGAGGAGGCGCATGAAACGCTGCTTGGAGGGAGGTGACCATCAATCACACAAATCCTCACCCAGGGCAGAGGCGTAGCCAGAACATTTTTAAATGGGGGGCCGAAATACTGAAAATATTAAAAAAAAAATCGTTAACAGATTTCTAAATTGTATTTCTGTATAATATGAGAAAAAAGTCAGAATTCGGACTTTTTTTCTCAGAATTCTGACTTTAATCTCAGAATTCGGACCTTTTTCTCAGAATTCTGACTTTAATCTCAGAATTCGGACCTTTTTCTCAGAATTCTGACTTTAATCTTAAAATTTTAACTTTAATCTCAGAATTTTGACTTTTTTCTCAGAATTCTGGCTCTTTTCTCAAAATACTGACCTTTTTTTCTCAGAATTCTGACTTAAATCTCAGAATTCTGACTTTAATCTCAGAATTCAGACTTTTTCTCAGAATTCTGACTTAAATCTCAGAATTCTGACTTTAATCTCAGAATTCTAACTGTAATCTCAGAATTCTGACTTTTTTTCTCAGAATTCTGACGCTTTTCTCAGAATTCTGGCCTTTTTTCTCAGAATTCTGACTTAAATCTCAGAATTCTGACTTTAATCCCAGAATTTTGACTTTTTTCTCAGAATTCTGACTTTTTTCCTCAGAATTCCGACTTCTCATATTATAATGAATAAAATGTAAAAATCAGTTAACCTTTTTTTTTTTTTTTTCAGGGGCTCTAATCCTCTTCCGTACAAAAACCAAAGTACATTGAGGGGTGGCCGAAAGCGGATAGGCACTAGAACCTCAGGGTCAAACTACACTGTTCCAACAGGACAATTAACAAGCAAAACATCTATATTTTTTAACTAAAGACAAACTATACTTTCCCACAGCCTTTGCTGTATTTAAACATGAATTGAATATTTGATAACTTTTTATTAAATTTGTTTATCTATAATTTCACTGAAGACTCCTAGATAGACACATAATTCTATCTTTGTCCCATATAACACAAAATCTAGTTCTGAAAAGAGCATGATTTCTTTACATATTATCTTTGATGTGTATAATTAACCAAAAAATTTTTTAATTTTTTTTTTTTTATGTGTATAATTAACCAAAAAATTTTGAATTTTTTGAATATTCCACTTGAGAGTATTACTGCTGCCACCTTCTGCATTAGAGGGAAATAAATGGTTGGGGTGGCCACAGGGGTGGCCAATAATTGCCTAAGGATGGCCATGGCCACCCCTGGCCACCCATCTAGCTCCGCCCCTGACCCAGGGATTGGAGTCCCTATTTCTTTTGCTCCTATTTCTTTTTGCCTACCTTAAAACATAGAAACGTATCATGTATTTAAGTCTAATAGTACCATAATAACTTCAGGTTGGAGTGAGAATATCAGAAGGACTTAAAATTTTGCTGATGAAAATTTTTCATTAAAGTATTTGGTTCTTTTTTTGACATAATTTACAGATCGGTTCCAATACTTAAAAAAACGGAAATACATGACTAAAGTTGAATTATTGGTCGTTTTTATTATTGTTTGCGTGTTTTATTTTTAATAATTAGAAATATTTTAAAATCGAGCTATAAAAAACACATTCAAAAACATTCAGTTACTTCATCTCCACATTTGGAAAAATACTTAGGCGTTTAATTTTGACTCTTATTTTGTTAGAATTAGGACTTGCAGAATATGTTGATCACAGAAATATATTATTTCTGTAATATCATCGTTACGTTTAATTGTTTTCACCAGTAATTGCTTTTATAAAGGTAAAGTTTATTATTTTAAAGGGTTGGAGAAATCAGTGCTCTCCGGAACGTTGTGTCGCTCCTACTAACTCCGATCGAACCTCAATTCCAGACGGACCAAAACAGTCTTCGGAATTGAGTTGACGTGGAAGAACATTTGCATTTGTACGATGGCAAATACTAAAATAGAAAGTTCGGTCGATAGCTCCAGTTTATCTTCGAGTTCAAATGTACCTTCTCAGCCCAATAACCCCTTATCGAGGAAGCTGAATAAAATTCTGGAGACACGACTCGATAATGATAAGGTATATTGGAATGTATTTAGCTTACTGTGCTAGCAGGCTAAGTGCAGCTTTTTGATGTTTTGTTATATTAATTAGTGGAGAACACACTTATATCATTGTTACTGACCTTTTCTGACCAATAAAACAACGTCGCTAAGATAATACCGTGTATTTTAGCAATTAGCGTTAGCATTATAGTCCTTATTTTTATTTGGCCATCTCATTTACTGTATACATGCATGTAATCGACTATCGAATAATATGAAAATAACTATGAGTCATAAAGACGTGACTACGGTTATTTATTCATTTTTTATTTATCTTTTAAATAGATGTGAACTCTTGTTCAATAACGTTTTAAATAAAAAGCACCTTTAGGTTAGATTTGATTTTTTTCTGTGTTTTCAGGAGATGCTGGAGGCTCTAAAGGCGCTCTCTGTGTTCTTCACCGAAAACAGTCTGCGCACCAGGAGAAACCTGCGAGGAGACATAGAAAGGAGAAGCCTAACAATTAACGAGGAGTTTGCACGAATATTTAAAGAAGTTAAAGAGGTAACAGAGCTCCAACTAACATTGTTTTCTCGACTTAATATCCAACTTTTGTGACCTTATATTTAGTGTCTATGCACTCCGATTTTGTCCCATCTTGCTTCTGTTTTGTTTTGTAGGCAAACAAGTTCGTACTTGATGTGTTTAATCATTCTTATTGGGGTTTTTTTTCTCCTTTTACTTGTATTTTCTTTTACCAATTATAGCAGTTAAGGATTATAAGAATCCTCAGATCAAATTT